>NC_081439.1:111593037-111683842 GCF_949786415.1 Peromyscus eremicus
AGAAAACTCCATATTGGATAAATGAATGTACTGGGAAGTTATGATATTTAAATCAGTTTGGTCTACAGAGGCTATTTCGGTGGGACACTCATAGCTATGCAGATGCAATGGATGTTATATTAACAGCTTGCCTTTTATATCCCCAGGTGCCATAAAGAAAAAGACATTGCCTGATTTAATAATTAGCTAGTTACAAAAGAAGAAGTGATATAACTACAGTACATCTGAAGGAAATAAGAATGTAACACAAAAGTACCAGACCTGGCAGGAAGCCAATGATTTCTGCTCCATGCCTGTGGATTTTGAGGAAGCAATGGGATGACACCATAAGATCTCCAACATAGGATTGGAGATGTAGAAGTGGAGCTTTAGCCATTCATTAATTGTTTACTGAGCATCTACTATATAACCCAGCATTTTACTTAAAGATAAAAAGATGAAAGAGGTCCGTAACGTCAGTGAGAATATGTGGAAGTGAAGGCCCTTGTGGTACAGGAAACACTGGCTGTAGGTGAAGGTGCTTGATGGGAGGATGAGAAAGTATGGCAAGATAAAGAAGGAGTGATTAGCTGGGGCAAATTCTTTATTAACTGTCACCCAGAAGCTTGAAGTGAAGGGATTAACTTGTGGCGCCAGATTCCAGTATGTGGAGTTATGTTTTCCTCATTTCTTTCTCAGTCATTGGTCAGATTTGCTATGTGAAGTAACAAGAGGTTGGAAGCATTGTCTTGAACTTAGGAACCCTGTGTTGAGAGGTTGAGATTAAAGCATTAACTATAATGATAATAGCTGGAACAAAATAATCCAAGCCAACTGTTACCTTGGAGGAGTAGGGGTAGGTGTAGTTGGAAGGCTCAAAACTAGGGTCTGGAGGCTGGGGGCTATTGGGGAAAGTAAATGGGAATTGGACAGAGTATAGCATGTGAATCGAATGGCAAGGAGGGTCTAAAACTGGTACTTGAATTAAAAAAAAAAAGTCCATAATGTATTTCCCCTTCTTGAGCCATAGAAAATGAGAGCTTATAATTTGCCTGGTGCTCAGGAGCCAGTGAGCATTTTGGTGCTGTATTGCTTTTATTCTTCCTTTCTTTATTCAATGACCTTGTACAAATTGTCCACAAAATTGGGAATACTAAAAGCTGCATTTCTTTGTCTCAATGAGAGGTTGTTATGGTGGAGTTATCTGTGGAGTATACTTGGAGCTCCTGTGGGCAGTGCATCCTGCAAACACTATCACCATCTCACCTCTCTCCGGCTTGAAATCAAATCCTGACCACCCCACTGCCCCAGTCAGATCCAAAGCCCTAGGCTCAGTTTCCCGTATCTTCTGCCTTGGGCTGCTTTCTATAGATCTAAACTTAGTTTAACTACTTCCCACCAAGAAATCCCATTGGATCTGCTGCATTAGTTCCAATTCACTACTCACCTCTTGGCCAAACCTTACCTGACTTTTAAGGCCAAATCTTCCTTTCTCTGTGGACTTCCTGAGAATGTGCCAAGCTACAGATCCAGCCATTTTCACACAATTTGTGTTTGCTGTCAGCAGCAGACAGTGCCCAATTTATGTCCTGCCTTCCATTTTCTTTAAAAATGTTTGTTAGAGCTGGAGAGATGACTCAGTGGGTAAAGTCTTTGTCACCACCAGAGGACTTGAGCTCATACCGCAGTACCACATGAATACATGGTGGGTGTGACAGTCTGTCTGTAATGTGAATAGTGTTCGGGATGCATACACACATACATATGGAAAAATAATAAGCTGTGTATGCCTTCAAAACTAAGTTGTACATTTGTGAAGTTCTGGACCATGCATTTTACTTTTCTTTATACCATTATTTATGAGTTTTTACATAGATAAAATAATAAAATAATCGATAAAAATAAGTTATTAAAAATACATCTATAAATCTTTATACACAGAGTTGGCTATTGAACATACTATAGACTAGTCCCACCTTTTAATGTCTGGATGTTTTTAAATATGTTGTGGAATGCTTACGTTGCGTGGACCATAAAGACACATTTAAATGTGTACAATAGAGACTTTACACTCTTTAAAATGATTTTAACGAATAATATACTATGTCAAGCATGATGTATTTCAGAATTAATCAGCTGTCTACACTCCGAAGCTCTCATCCGCTCTCCTTCCCAGGTCTTTGGGAGAAAAGGAGAGTCTCATGGCCTTCCTTCTAAATGGGACTGATTTCAGGCAAATTTTTGTCTTTGGGAAAGATGGCTTCCTCTGTCCTCATGTCTTCTTGCCCTTTCATTTGAGTTACCCTTTCCATTGCCCCTTTAGGACTGTTTGCCTCGTCATTAGGACATCCCTACCCTATTTGTGTCTTTGTTCTGTTCTCCTCCTGTTGCCTAAACTACTTTCTGAGGCTTCATTATTGCCTAATCCCCGCTATCACGTTGGAATCTGATCATTTCATTCATATCAATGTATTTTTAAAAATATTTATTTTAATGTGTGTGAGTGTTCGGCTGCATGTTTGTCTGTACACCACACGTGTGCCTGTTGCCCCAGAGATGGTAGATCCCCTGGAGTTAAAGCTGATGGTAGAGCCTTCGTATAGGTGTTGGGAACCAAACCGAACTAGGGTCCTCTGAAAGAGTAGCAAGTGTTCTTAATCACTGAGGCATTTCTTTCTCCTGTATTAATGTATTTTTGACCGAGAGTTCAGTGTGTAATGCTCATATTTTATAGGGACTCATGACTTAACTAAATGGAAATTTAATAGTAGAATTCAACCATCTGCATACTACTTTTGATTTAGTTGTGTCTTCTGAAAGAGTGGCGATATGACTGATTCTCTTTGTTGCTAGAAAATGGAATTTGGAGAATTACAACTAACATCATTATTAAGCATGATACAACAAATTTTTCATTTCTCATAGTTAAGACTCAAAGACTTCCCACCACATGTACATAAAACAATGTCTTTGGAGGAATGCCATGAAGTAAGTAATTTCATTATTATTTATTTATTCATTTAATTTCTGCAGCACTCATGCTAGAACCCATGGCCTTCTGCATGCTAAGTAAGTGCTCTAGCATTGAGCCATATTGCCAGCTCCTCATTTAAAATAAATAATCAATAAAATACCCACAGCTAAAATTTTAAACCTATGTTAGATACATATTTCTTATTTGGTCATCTGCCTCTTTAAATAAGGTATTGTGTTTATAGGAATCAGATATTTAAGATAACAACTAATTCCCATCAAAACTCTTGTGAAATAAAAACTGTGATTGTCTAAAGGAAAATGCCTTCAAAATGGAATTTAAAATAAGAAGGCTGTCATCATAGCCCTGGCTGACTTCATTCATGATCCCCAACCTTCTTTACAACAGGCAAATAACCTGATACTAATGTTCAGAAAAATGTGCAGGCTTATTTCCACAGCAAATTCTGTCTTCTATTCCTGCCTGCCTCTTTATAACACCTCACCAACATATCCCTGCTGCGGCTAGAGAGAGCTGAAGGATGCTGCCAAGAACTCTCCTTAGCCTGTTCTGGACTTGTACAGCATTCTCTTGACAGCAGCCTACTAGCTTTTCTTCTCCTTCATTTATCATAAGATCATGGATTTGAATGATTCATATCTCCAAATATCAGATTAGCCATTAGAATGGCATACTTTCGGATACTCTGGCAAAATTAGAACACAATTGTGGTTCATACTTCCTGAGCCTTAGGGAAAAACCGTAGACAGCTTACATGAAAGAGATGAAAGATTCAAAAACATGCATTGCCACCCCCCCAATCCTCCCTCAACTCTTATGCATCAGTCACAGTGCCCAGTACATGCTAGGCAAGAGTTCTACCATGGAGGTACATTCCCAGCCTCTGACTATATTTTAACTGCTGAATCTCCAACTATTTGAACAATTTCCTTTCCCAATGTGTTGTTGAGAAAACCAGGTACCATATTTTCGTGCTTTCAACGTAGAAAATGTTTACATAAAAAACTTAAACTCTTTCTCTGTGGTCCTTGTAACAGGGATTGTGTGTTGATGGTATTTTCCCTTTCTACGCACAACTTGTTAAGGAGAAATTTGGGAGGAATATATAAGACCATCCTGACTTAAAATTCAAAACACTGAAACAAGTGAGGTTGAAATCAACCAAGATGACTTTAAAAATTTGTTTATTAAAGAACAATAGGGTGTCTAACCAAAGAATAACAGTTTCTTTGGGTTATAGGAGCAGCTTCCTAGCATTGACGTAATGAAGTTTCAGGGGAAGTTGAAATGTATACTCCACTAGATGTGTTCAGTCATTTCCAAGTATGCTGGTGAATTACTCTACCAGATTTCAGTAGTGCCTGGTAACATAATCCTAGGAGTGAATTGTTGGCAGGTGGAGGAAATGCTTCAGGGACATCTAGAAGCATCCAGAGTTTTCTTTGAAAATGCATTTTTGAGCTGCTCTGTTCCAGCATTTTTTAAAAAATATCCTCCCCTAGATTTCCATTAAAGTGCTGGATTTGGGGCATATCACTTTACAGCGTGTATATTAAGCTAGGCTTAGCTATTTGATGCAGTAGAGTTTGAATAACAGAGGAACAGGTGATGGAGGAGGGGTGAGCAACATAGACAATCAGGTGGGGGGGTGTTGTTCTTAATGCAAGAAAATTGGAAGACGCTGAACCAGTCAAAACCATAAAGTCAGAATTTCTTCCCAAACCCTCTGCCTACCAGAGCTGGGAAAGTTTTTGAATTCCTCAGTCTCAATTTCCTGCCGCCTGTCTTAACTTTAAGCAGAAGCACAAAAGAAACCAACCAGGAAAGCATGCACACATGCTACTAAGTATGGCGATAGAAAGTAGAACTTTGACCTCTTGTGGTTAAAAAAACTATAGTCAGAGTGTCTAGCCACCCTGGGGAAAGAAACATTTTTCCAATGTATGCTTTTAAATGCTACTGACCCCATGGGGAAAGGGTTAGCAAACTCATTAGCTCAGAACTATTTTACTTCTCCAGTTTACTTCCAAATCCTTTGTTTGAAATTAGCTCAGAGCTTTCCTGTGGCACCCAGTAAATGGTTATATATCAGACTTTCCGTGGTGGGTTGTGCTGCCCCAAGTTTACTGTTTTTATATTCTCACTCTTCAAGAAATAACTGGTTCTGACCTCAGGTAGAAAGGAGTTACCAGCTGTTTCCAAAACCTATTTTGATTTGGGCATAGGACTTTGTGCTCATCTTTTGAGACACCAAACATAGAAAAGATTTTCTGGCTTCAAGAAGTTTGTAAACTAGAATGACTGGCCATCTACACATTGAGAAATTTTACAGTGCAGGTTGAAACCTTGAATCTTAAATGAGATAGACTGCTACAAATGCACCCCAGAGAAGATAGATTATGTAGAATACTGTCATTTATAAAAAAAAAAAAAAAGAAGAAGAAGAAGAAGAAGAAGAAGAAGAAGAAGAAGAAGAAGAAGTTCATTAGAGAAGAAATACATACACCAGAGGTTTAAGGTAGGTACTAGATAGAATGAACTGTTTTGGACACATTATGAAAAGCCTTGAATACCAGACTAAGACATTTATTTACTTAGTTAGTCTTTAGTCGGTTATCACAAGAAGTTATTTAGCAAGACGAGTGTTTGTTTGGAAGTTCCCTTAAAACTTAAAAAAAAAAAAAATAACAACGCAACAGGCCGGATGGAGATAGGAAAGGTCTGAAGGCTTTAGTTGAAAAGTGTTTGATCTAAGGCATCGGTTCTCAACCTTCCTAGTGCTGTGACCCTTTAAGACAGTTTCTCATGTTGTGCTGACCGCCAACCAAACATTATTTTCATTGCTACTTCATAAATGTAGTTTTGCTGCTGTTATAAATCATAATGTAAATATCTGATATGCAGGATATCAGATATGCAACCCCCACGAAAGGATCATTTGACCCCCAAGGGGCTGAGACCCACAGGTTGAGAACCACTGATGTAGGGTAATGAAGGTCAAACTCCAGCCTGCTAAGAAACCACCTGGAGGGGTTGTTAAAAAAACCCCAAGGCCGGTTCCATTCCCTCTATTTCTGATTCTGGAGGTCTGAGGTGGAGTCTGGGAATTCGCGTGTCTAACAAGTTCACAGCTGCTCCGTTGCTTGGGGAACTCTTCCGAGCACCCACTCAAGGGTTTTCCAGACCTTGGTGACTAATTGAATGTGGGAATTGGAGATGAGAGGGTCAAGAATCAGATATACAGCTGAGTTTTGAAGAGAATCAGCAGAAGGCCGGATTTGAAGTGCTGGTTCACACAGCCAAGCAGAAGCAATTAGCAGCTGGTTTGTTCAGGAGAGAAAATGGAAACCGGGAGGGAACGGATAGAAGATAAAAGCGTCAGAGATGAAAATAACAAGATTCCCAGTTAGCCCTCCAAAGATGTGAATACAACTGTAACCGAGTTCTACAGCTTCAAAACTAAACAAACAAACAAAAATCACAGCCAAAAAACCTTACTCTTCATCCATGGTTTGTTTCCTTCTTCGAGGCATGTTCGCATTATTATTATTATTGATCATGACTCATGTGTGCTGTAAGTAAAGAATTTCTGCTTTTATTATCAATTTATAATTTAAATCTTGTTATGTATAATATATATATATATATATATATATATATTTAACTTCTATCTGAGAAAAAATTTTCACTTAGTGACAGTTTATAATTAGCCTGGTATTAACCTAATTGGCTTCAACAGTGCCATGTTACAATGCATTCTCGCTCTGGGTAAGATTCCTTAGGTGAGAAATTCTTGCAAATAGAAACTGTGGAATTCTGATACCATGCCCAGTGGGGTTCTGTGTTGTCTATAGTAAACAGCTCAGCAAATTCTCTTATTTGGGATGCAAGCACTTATTAAGAACATGAAATCTGGTTAAAATGAGGTAGAATGCCATGATTATAAATGCCAATATTTTCCCCTAAATTAGAGATTTCTTTAAGACCTTTTGCAATTTTCCTAAACAGCATCACTTTTTGTTATTCAGAATCCTCCTCCGGCTTGCTATTTTGCACCATCCCACCTACATGGACCCCCTTAATCAAACAAACTGATCTAATATATCTAGGCTGCTATTAGAAAAAAAAATGTTTATTCATAATCATGGCACTCTGAAGCCAACTTGTGATTAAATATGTAAATTTCTGGAAGGTAGAGGAAGTTAATTCTGAATCATTAAGGAAGTATCAAACCACTTCCTAAATGGCCTTTCTGCTCCGTAACACATTCCCTATACCTGTCAGGTTAGTATGTTAGCACTTGCCAACAGGTACCATGAAGGAAAACCAGAGTCAAGTTCAAACAAAGTATTAGAACTGAAAACAAGGGAAGCAAATATTTGATGAGTTTGCCAACTCCAAACAATGTGAACCAGCTTGATTACCCACTGCACCAGGTTTGTGTTAGATCATTTTTCAATTTCTAAAATGAACAGAAGTTAACCACAACAAAAAGAATTCATCCTTCAGAAATAAAAATTGACTATCCAAAACAGCACATACAGCAATTTCTTAAAGTATTTTAATCTATGTTTATTAATCATTAGAATAAACCCATATAATCACCTGTTTTCCCTTTAGTGAATACAATTTCTTAAGATGTAAAAGTCGATGTTTACCTTATGCCCCATGCTTTAGTGAACACCCATTAACTAGGGTAAAGATTGTTAACTTTAATTTGTGTTGGTGAAAATGATTGATGTATAGATGGATGCATATATGTGTGTATGTATGTATGTATGTATGTATGTATGTATGTATAGTTACACATATAAGGGTATTGCACAGGAAATATATTTTGCATTTGAAAACACTTTATTTAAAAAGAAGGCTCAGTATAAAGTGGACAAAATATGACATGGTCACTAAGTTCAAGAAACAGACAAGTATTACTTGATAATGACATTTAAGTAGGTTTACTCATAATGGAGGGTAATGAAATTTATGGAAAAGTTGTGTATTTCTGAAAAATTGTGGCATTCCTGGTGTTAGCAAATATTTCTGTTATTTGAAAAATCTAGAGAATGTAGACTGTCATTTAGAATGTTCAATCTAAGGTAAACATAATGTATATACATACCTCTGTTGAAAAACTAGACACTTTATTGTGACACATGTTAGTTACACTTTGATTGTGGCTGTTTCTTTCTGATTTTGCTCTCTTGCTGTTTAATCCACTGTGATTCTTAAAGAAATTGAGCTCACAACAGTCTGTTCCATACAGATTATAAGAATTGACTTTTAATGAAATTCGATGCCAGTGTTAAGTAGTTTTAGAGAATTAGAATTGAACATTATGTGGGATTACATTTATCAAGATTTCCAATATTCTGCTTAATTTCTCCCATAGAACAGTCTCACAGAGAATCATTGTATCAAAGGACCCGCCTTTGATAAACACAAATCTGTTCACCTCTTAGTAAAATCAGAGATTCTGGGCAGTATGTAAATGATTTGTAATTAATAGAAACTCGTTGTCATTGTCCAAGCTAGTTCTGAAGCTAAATGTGTTACAGATGTTTCACACTATGGATTCTAAGGTGACAGGGAATGGATGGAACCAGAGACTGGAGTCTGACTCAGTCACAAACAAAATCTTGTACCAGGAAGCTGCTTTTTCTTCCAACTATTTATTTCTTTATAAAAAAATGACTGTCACTGAAAGATCTTTTGTTACTCTGTCACTGACTTCCCAAAGGGCAGATAAAATGAAAACGTGGGTTTCGAGTAGTTAAGAATGACTCAGTTTTGAGACTTTAGCATAGGTGACACCTCTCTGGTCGTCTTTTCAGACTGTGATTTCTGATACTAGCAAGTGAAGTAACTATTACCTTTACTGCTGTGGGTTACCTGTCTTCCGAGGTTCAGGCATCGTTTTTGGAAGCCCTTCTTAGGGAAGGTAGCATTTCCTAATTAATACCAGAGGATCACTGCTGTCTCCTGAGTAAACAGAAAATGTAGGTGAAGGAAAGCAGTGCTGGACTCTGAGAACACAGAAAGACAGCATTTCCAAGGAGGGTGCAAGGAGTCTTTTGCTTCAAAGACTGAGAATTTTGTCTATTTTTAAGAATGGGAAATTTCCCTACTTTCTGCAGAGTGGAGAAAAAGCAAACAGAAAAGGAGATTGAGGAGGTAATAGTTAATTCTTTTTTTTATTGTTGCTTGTGACTTCTGTGATGATTGATTTGTAATGGCAAGAAAATGTCTGTAAAAAGGATTTAGGGGGTAAGAGAAAGCTTGTGAATGATTGGGGAGATAAGTAATGACAATAGGGTGGTGATTTTAGCTGCTTTTCTGATTAAGATGTGCAAGTTTGGTTGCATGCATATCGATCTAAATAATTGTTTCTAGATACCTATAATCATTTTAGGTGGTCTTATACTTGTGTGTAGCTAAAGGCTTACTTTCTATTTAAGCAAGGAAAGATGCCAGAATATCATGGATTTTATTTGACTCATTCAGACTGCTGTTTTGTGGGGAAGAAGGACAAAAGAATGATTCTCACTTTCAAATGATTGGACTTAATATAATGGTTACATTTTCAATAGGTTCTGGCATTCATGGTCTCCCTGGAGGAGGGATTAGAATCGGTCTTTGGAGCACTTCAAGACTGAAGAGCATCTCTGGTTTACTTTGAAATAAGTTTGCCTAATGACTGATTTGTGTTTTGGCTGAGAAAAGAGTTCAACCTGTAGTCATCCAGGTTTTTTTTTATGTTTTTTTTTTTTTTTTTTTTTCCTCTAGGAACGCCTAATGGATATTGAATATTGTATTGTTTCTATTACTGATTTAAGTCTGCAATAGTTTACAAGGTATAAATATCTTCATCCTTTGTAGAAATAAGAAGGGAAACAACACTGAACCCACTTGCTTCTCCTAGGGGTTTCAGTGCTGGCTCCAGCTTCAGGATAGAGAGCTCTCTTCTGTTGCTCACCTGCATCCCTCTCTCAGTCTGGATAACAAGAAGCATTTTAATCTGATTGCTCTGCTGCACATTTTTTTCCTTTTTTTGATGACAGTTTGACATCCAATTACAGTGTCAGGGATCGAAATTCTGGTGGATAGATAAGGCACAGTTTTAGATTTGCTAAAATACTCTGTTAGCTGAAAAGATGTGTTCATTGTGAAAGAATATTCTTGGGAAACATAACCAAGTATTTCCCAAGCTTGAGGATTGGATTTTTCAACCGCAGGGGGTCACTAAATTGTTTCATCTAAACTCCGAGGATGAAGAAGGCAGTCCACTCCGTTTCCCGATACTCTAGCATCTGCCCAACTGTGATATCAGGAGACAGCACGAGTAACACTCATGCTGTCAGTCTGGGGCATTAGGGATTTCGACCAAGACAGTGTTGTTGTTGTTGTGGTTCAATCTTAGTGAGTTTCCTTACTTTGCTTTAGTTTACTTTGTTTTGACACAGATTCTTAAAACATAGCTCAAGATGGCCTGGGATCTGTAGCAATTCTCCTGCCTCAGCTTTCTAGGTGCTGGCTGGGATTATGTGCCCGATGCACCATATCTGGGTTAGCTATTATTTGTGCATCAGGGGCATTTACAAAGATTTATATATTGAAGAGTGTTGATTCCCGTTCCAAACAAATTTTGAATGAGATGTTGTGTGTTTTCTTTGAAGGCAGTTAATATACAATTAATTTTTGACTGAGAAATCAGTTTTTCTACTAAGAGGCAAGGCTATAATGTTTGCCTTGTAACTGAGACAAAGGAAGGGGGCTTGAAATTTGACATTTTTACATTCTCCCTTGGTAAATATTTATGAATGGCTGTGTATTTGGTTTTGTGTTTTTGAGGCGAGGTCTAGCACTATAGCCCAAGCTGGCCTCTCATTCACAATTCCCCTGTCTCCTCCTCCTCCTGAGTGCCCTCCCATGCCCCAGTCCTTGATTGATTGTGTTTTTAAAATATTTATCATTCACCTTACAGTGGAGCTTTTGGAATTTTCTCAAGTAGGACTTTGTTATCTGAATCATGAAACAAAGGAGGTTTCCAATTCTCCTTTGAAGGACACATGACTAAGGCTAATTCTGTTTGCACTCTAGAGCAGTTATGATTGTGTGTGTGTGTGTGTGTGTGTGTGTGTGTGTGTGTGTGTGTGTGTGTTTAACATATAGTAGGTTCCTGATGGCAACAATTACCACACTATGACTGAGGACCAAATTCTGCCACAGCTTGTTCATGTGGCCTGCAAACTAAAATAATATTATTGCTGATAATAATAACAATGAATATAACCATGCTGGAGATGGAACCCCACACATGCTGGGGAAGCAGTGTAACACTGAGCTCTATCACCAAGCCCCACTTGAAGGAAGAAAAAGATGACACTTTTTATGTTTTTAGAGAATTGTTTTTAAAAATATGACACCAGGGACTGCAGACTTCATCTGACTCATAAAGCCCTTTTCAGAAAATGTTTCCCAACTCTACCTTAGGACCTTGACCCCTCTAAGAGTTGCTGATCAGGAGAAAGAAAGGGTTTTATATTTTTTCCTCTAAAGGTAGGTGCAAAACACCTGATTTATATGCTGTCCTATTATTAAAATGAAGTCAAGGAAAGACCTTAGATTATAGTAAATTTAACTTATTTTTCTTCACTTCTTAAAGATAAATTTTAGCCACTGAAGTATATAGAACATTGGATTGGTAAGAATAATGAAGGCTGAGCAGGTGTATTTATTTATGGATGCATTTAACTATTTTTCTCAATTTTAACACAGAAAATAAAAGAATGTAATGAAGGGCAGAAGATAGCGTTAATTGCTTTTGTTGGTATTTTAAATTAAACAGCTGTATCTGTTCAAGGAGGGAACTGGATAGCAAGTGTTAAGTGTCAGAAATAATCACATTTGTTTCTTCCTTGTACTGAGTAAGTAAGTGTCTTCCCCCTACAATTAACATCTCAGGTACCTCGTCAGCAGGAAGGAGAAGAATACTTAATCAAAAATGCATTAAAATTATTAGATCATAGCTTGTGAAATAATCAGGCTCTACCAAAAGCCACTTAACTGCTTGATTTCGTGGGGGAGGTGACATCAGCCATAAAGCATGTATTGGCAAATCACAAAATGATCGAGACCAGCAGGCATTATGTATAACTTGCTGCAGATTTCCTTTCTCTCCACATTTCGTTAATCATGAGGCTCTATCAGCATTTTCCCCCTGGAAAGTGTCGGATATCATCCTTGCTTTTTATCATGCCCTTCTGGCTTTTGTCAGTAACTCGACTCAAGGCTGTGTGCAGACATGATGGAATTACCTGAAATACAACATTTATTTTAGCCCTCATCTGCTGAAAACTGTCAGTGGCTCCCTACCAGCCTGATCCGAAATTTCAAGGAAAGATAAGTCAGGCCAAGCTATAGAAATGATCAGGAAAAGCATTGCCCGATAGCTGAGCTGCCGTTAAGACTGGGCATGCAGAAGGGGAAGAAAAAGGGAGGAATAATTTAGCTAAAGCAAGGAAGATCAAAGAGACTTCTTGCATTGTATTTTTAATTTTTTTTTTCAATCTTTTTGAGGTGAGCAGTGATATTTCCTTAGTGAATGGCACTTTCTAGTTAGGGCTCTAAAGTGAGAGGCTAAAATTCAGCTCAAATTGGAGATTGTGGATCTCTTTGGGTAGACATTGCTGAAAGCATTTTAATTGCTTTGAGTCAGCCATCAAGATTATGTTGATGACAGCAATAGAAGAACTGATTAAGGGACTTTATCATCTGTGTTCAACCTGGGGTTCCTTGTTTGTTACAGCTCACTACACCATCCTCCACCTAGAAACTCACTACAAATCAAAAGGGCAAGCGCTTCTCAAGGCTCACGTCTGCTCTAAAATCTTACCTCCTTTCCAACCCAAAAATAGACCATATGGCAGTTTTTGAAGGGAGAAATTTTGATTCTTATGCATATAAAACATTGTTTATCCTAATTGGAGAATGACAGTTTTGTTGGATTGGTTGTTAAATAGACAAAGAGTGTAAGTTTCAAAAAATAAAATGGTTTGCATTTACATTAGTTTAAATGAGTCATATTTGTAGAGAAAACACGGAAACAGCTTCTTGCTTACAATATTTGTTAAAAAACTAAAAAATTAGCTCATTATTATGTAACTCAGAACTCAGTGATATTTTCCCTTTTATTTGACATTTAATCTATCCAAAGATTTAAATTGTGCTCTGGTAATAGGTACCAATTTTGGTAATGTCAGCAAGACCAATGGATATAAACACTGGTGAATCTGTACCTGTAGGGAGAGACATTTGATATCCAAAATGTCAACGACAACTGGGATAACAACGGGGGTTTTGAGTGGGATTCAGATAGATTTGAAAATTTTCAGTTCAGGAAATGTTGGTGATCTTCCAGAAGAAATTAATTTAAAAGAACAAGCAGAAGAATTTTCATAGCTCCATTTCTTTGCGAAGATGTTTAGTATTTTTTTTTCTTAATGAATGTCATTCAATGTGCTGGGGGAAATGACAATAATAAAGTCATCATTAGAGAGGATCCAGCCAACTCTGTCTCATTAAATCAAGCTACTTATACAAGTTGCATGTGCACACACAGCTAACTGTTTAGCTTAATTGTATTAGTTCTTAGCTTAGATGTTCAGGCATAGCTATTGTATTTTACTTTGTTTCTTTTTCAGAAACATTTTTATTGTTTTTTTTTAGGAATTTCATACATGAATACAATGTATCTTCATTATATTCACACCTTTTCCCTCCAGCTTCTGCACTGTCACCTCACATCCTCAAATTCATGTCCTCTTCCTCCATAATCATTATTGCAATATATATAATATATATACATATACATATAGACACATATATGTAAAACCTATGGAGTCCAATTACTAAGCGTGTTCTTATTGATTAATGACTTGTTCCAAATCTTTTTTTAAAGCATAAAATAAGAAGAAACATTATTTTAACCCTAAACACGTATGTACAGAGACTCCAGTGGTATTTTTTACTTTAGGGAAATGAAAAGGAATTGTCTATCATATTGGAGGACCATTCGTTTTTAGTTTACTATAATCTCCCCTTGACTCCATTAGTAGTGTTTTCCGTGGTTAAAATCATTTGCTATTGATGTCCTCATGCCATCAGCATCATTTTCTTGTGATTGTAGAATGTTAAAGGCAGCAGGACCCAAGAGATCATTTTCCTGAGTCCTAAGATTCCTTTGGGCAACTCCTTGCAAATACTGTTTGATTAAATTCATTCCAAGGATAGATTTGATTAAGGAAGAAAATGTTGGCGGGGAATTATTCTACAGCCACTTTTTCATTAAGAATGAAAAGGTAAGGCTATGCAAAATTCCACTTTTTCAATCAGTGTTAATTTTCTAAAAGAACTCATGGTGTTAATAATTTAGTGCTGTGCTTACAAGCTTCAAACCTATTGATTTTAATTGGAGTTCTGTATCTAAAAGGAAGCCAGAGCATGAGCAAATCAATTTTGTTTTAATTCAATGCATTTTAATAAGTGTGCTAAAGATTCATCATAACATTATCCGGGACAGCTCAATATCTGCTCTACAGGCTACTGCCCTAGGTGCTAAGCAAAGGTGCCTGTTTCTGGAAGTACTGTAATGACATCCTTTTATTTAACTCTCATATGGATGGCAGAATGAGCCTCTCATTGTCCATCACTTTAAAGTGCCCTGTGTGGGTTTGATGAAATAATAGCCTGAATAAATCAGGCTACCTATTTTACCATTTATATATTAGCAGAATCCCTGTCTTCCTTTCACTGTGTGGCCTTTTCCTCCTTTCTGAATGAATATTTTATAGTTAGAGCTTATTATCAATCCCAGGCCATATTTATGTAACATCCTGTCTAGTCAGTAATAATCCCTCTCATTTTAACGTTAATGTTCATGGTTAAGCCTGACCCTGGCTGAATTGTGGATTTTTATATGTGTTTAGCCCAACTAAATTAGAAGAGATGTACAACACAGTGATAAAGTAAGTCCTGGTTCTCAAAGCCTCTAATCTTTACATTAGAGTATAAAATGGCAAGACAGCCCCAGGACATGCAGGAGTCATGAGCTTTGCCTAATTGCTGTGGCAGATGGGTTCACAGAATCAGATTTGCATATCCTACTGATAGGAACCCTTGTGTTTGTAGCTACTCTCAACTCTTCCTTGGCTGTAGATTCATACTGTTTCCCAAACTGCTGTTTGCCAACTCTAATCATGTCTCAAACTCTCAACCTTTAGGGAAAGGTTAACCATATATGAGCACAGGGATTACCTGAAAATTCCATACCTATTTCAACACCCTTCAGCTTAATGTAATCTCCCGTGTACCAGAAGTCAGAAACCCAATTGTGAATGAGAAGATAACCTGATGCCGAGGGTTCCTTCCCTAGGTGGTCCCTAAAGTAAACACTTTGTGAACACCCAAAGACTACAATGTATAAAATATTGCACTGGGGTCCTGTGAAGCATACCTGGGACTGAGGAAAGAGAGTCCTACTCTTAAAATCACCTTCCTGATGAAATTCAAAAGGTCATGGCAATGAAAGAGAATGCAGGCATAATACAAAGCATGCTCTAATTGAGGTACAAAGGAAGGGCTTTCAGAGGACGGAGGATGAAATAGTTTCCACTTGGAAACTGGGAGTTGGGAGAAAGTAGTGTTGTCTTTATTAAAGATAGGAGATAGTCAGAGATAGAAGAAATGCAGGATACTGTTCATTGAGAAAACTGAGTGGTTCAAATCCTCAAAAATAAGAAAGCAGACTCAGGCTACTGGAGCATTGCGTTCAAATTTGTATGTCTAAGCTACTATCTGCAGGAAACACTGGGCTTGACATAGGGTAAACTATCCCTGGAATTTTCCCCTTGGGTGCTTGGTTTTGTTGGATGTTAATGTTCTATTTATGCTCAGTATAACTGTGTTACCATTTTGAATACTTTTTGAATGAATGTTGTCCTTCACAATCAAGAGAGTAATTACTTTTAGGTTCTATTATCTGTTCCAGTCCTGGCTGTCTTGACATCTTTGTGGAGAGTCATTTATATATAATGGTGATGGGCAGAGCTTCGTGGATGCATAGTGATTCACTGTATTGCTCTTTCCCTATCCTTAGCTTTGGGGTCTGCATCACTATGCTGCCAGGGAGTTGGGACTTCGGTACACAGGGCTAGTGATGCTGATTTTCTTACTGGCACATGGTAGTACATGCTTTTCATTTCACTCACTATGTACTACTATGTGGTCAATGCCAATTCATCCCTTACTTTGTTTAGAAACCAGGGCTGGTGACTGTGAGTGAGAAAGGGAGAACAAAGGAACTTGGCTTCTAATACTTTACAGCCACTCAGCATCTGAACAGTAAGGAATTTAAAGATCACTGAGTCCACCAACTCTCCTTCATCAGACAGATGGAGAAGCTGACATTTAATTGTGGATGTCTTGTAATTTTCGGGATAAGCAAAATTAAGCAATTTTGCCTGACCTCTCTGCTCTCTTTCCCTTTAGAATACTAGGAGACACCCGACCTCCTTTTTCCTTCAGACTGGATTGAAGGTCAGGGAGAAATGAGCTAAATGATGCGATGGAATTTGCATCCAGCGTTTCTTGTAATGATAGCCTTGGCTTTTGGTTTATTGAGAGACGAATGTGATTGTTTGCAGGATCCCCCTTTCCCCTTACCCATGGCTATAATTAAAGGTTTCAGGAACTCTGGATCCCACAGTTAGTAAAAAAGACAAAATTAGTTATTTCCTTTCATTTACAAGCACTTTAGGCCTAAGAATGATTTACTTGGCTGGACAAAATAATCTGAGAAATGTCAGTTAGAATAACAGGGATATAGAGACCTCTCTGTGTGGGAAATGGAGCTAATAAAAGTGCTGCTTCTTGGCTTTGCTTCCTGTGTGTGCAACTGTAAGGTGGGTAAGTATGGTAAAGTGCTGATCATTATTTCGGCATTTCATCTCGTGGAGAAGTGACAGGAGACTCAAAGGTTTCATTCTCCCCCCCCACCCATTTGCAATTGGAACTGTCTCACAAACATATGTAAAGAACTTCATTCTTCATATCTCTGAATGTGTCCCACTCACTTCATTTTCTTTTTTGTGATCTGAGCCCTGGGGAAAAAGCAGCATGCAAGTTATGGGCAGAGGAAGCTCTTTTCTCTCTATCCTCGCTTGAGTAGGCGGAATTAAGATGAAGGAATATTATCAATTATTCTTTTGTTCTTAAAAGTAAAGTAGACTCAGAATTACTAACCATGGGAAACTCCTCAAACTGCTGTGTTATGCATGCAACTATGTCAAAACCTTTTGTAATAATTTTAATGAAGTTATCCTTTACCAATATATTTACACTCTCACTAGTTTTGCTAATGAGATGCACTTAAAAATAGGAATAATAAAATAAAAGCAAGATGAAAAAGTACTTAAGAATTTAATTGTATTTCTGCTTTATGAGCACATTTTTCTTGTTGCTAAGCACAGAATTGCTGAAAGTTAATGCTTGCCTTAAGAGTATAAAACAATGCTGCTCAAGACCTTTGACTCCATGCTTTGCTAAGACCAGGGTTTCTGTGCTGGCCTCATCCATCTCTAAACTGGCTTTTAAGTGGGTGTACAAAGAAAGGGACTGGACTGTGAGTGATTAAATGCTTTCTAATGACCATGGGGAAGCTCGGAGTTGTTATAACTGCATTTCTGACTACATTCCATTTATCTCATTGCACACCCCTGAAAGATGGCAATTGGAGCCCTGCTTGATTTTGCAGAGGCAAGTTTAATAACCTTTGAGAGAGACATAAAAATGTAAGTACACTATAAAAATAGATAAACTAAGAACGTTTTCTTTATATACCTACATAAATATTTTGAAGTCTTATAAACGTGGAAATGCAAACTTAAGCAACTGGCCACCTAAAGGAATCTAACCTCAAGCCAAATTCCTTATGTTTAATTAGAAACATACTCAATTTTGATCTCAGTTCTTATTCTGTCATACGTAAAATGTAGTCAGGCTAAGTATTTTACTTTAGAAGTATAAATCATAGAAGTCTCTTAAGTTTTCCATGAAGTTTTATCAGATCCTTGTAATATGATCTTGAGGTTGTGCACAATAGAGAAAAGTTCCACTCACAGCACATTCTTCAAGAGTTTAGCAAAATTTATGGAGAGTTTGTTTAATCCTTCTCATTATTGAAGTAATCTGAAAACTCACACAGTCATTTGAACTGTTCTAGACCTACACAGTACTTAGCACAGGCTTAATAATTGATAATAAATATTTTAATCTTGGTTCAGTTCATCAGTTTGAGGGGATTGTTTATGAACTGAACTGAAATCTGCATTAAATCACTGATTGGAGCTGTTGGCATGCTGACATTGGATCCTATGGGAATCATGAGATAGACTATCACCATTACTTTGCCTTCTACATTCTGGAGGTTAGCTGCTTCCAGCCTCGTTATTGCCATGGAAAAAAAGCAACCAAGTGCAATAACAGAAAGTCAAGATTATGGGATCATCACTTTTTTTTAAGATTCTTTAAATCAAAATATAAGATAGTTGCACACACACACACACACACACACACACACACACACACACACACACACACGGGAAATTCAGACTACTGCAGATTGGTTACTATAAGAAATTACTTATAAGAAATGGTATTATTAACAATATCTCCTTGATATCTACGTCTACCCTCACCAGTGGTCCTAGTCTCCAGTAACCATTCCTCTATACACTGATTCTGTGAGAACCTTTTTTTTAAAGTTCCACACATGAATGAGGTCTTTTTTGTCTTTTTTCCTTAGCTTATTTTGATAATGTCCTCTAGGCTTTGCAAAGCAGTGAAAGTGGTTGGTAAAAGGATACAAAATTTTAGTTAGCTATGAGGAATACGTTTATGAGATCTATTATACATTGTGTTGACTGGAGTGATCAACTATATATTGTAGTCTTGAAAGATGCTGAGTAGCCATTAAATGTTCTCAGCACAGAAACCATAGCCATGTGAGGTGGTGCGTGTTCATTATATAGATTTAATCATTCTAAAACATACATACTTCAAAACATTATAAATACATGATAAATGTGGAATTTTATCCATCAATTTAAACTAAAAAAAGAAATTATAATAGGAAATCCCTGTGTTAAAATTTGAAAACTTTTAATTTTTAAAAATTTCTTTAAATGATGAGCTATTACAAGGTTGATGTTGGGCACTTCTTTGATCTATTTATAGTGGAAATAATTTTTGGTTTTATGGCAAAAAGGGAACACCGTTTAAGTTACAGATAAACCCAAGCTGTAGAAAGGAAACTTTGGACATGAGTCAGGAACTCTGGATTTAAGTTTGACCTTTGCCACTAGCAAAATATCTTGTATACGTAACAATTTATCATCTGTCTAGGCTGCGGTTTGCTCTGCTACAGAAAGGCTTTGGCTCAGATGTCTTGCTAACTTCCTATTTATCTCAAAGGTCCTCTCTTTCTTTGAATCCCAGGATTTTGTATCGCCCTTGATCTCTCACTATCTCTGCCACACCTTAGATAGTAGTTTGGAATGCGCCAGACACACCACAAGTCCCTAGTTTAGATAGCAGTGAGAAGAGGTAAGGCTTCACAACTTCTGCATTTCCTGCTGGCTCAAAAAGCCTGGGACTGAAGCAGAAGCCAGTTGGACTTGCATATGTACAGTCCTTGCAAAAGGTGGTGCCCTGTGATCCTGAATGCAGCAGTACTAGGAAGCTTATGCCTGTTCATTTTCAGTCGGTTTTTGTCAGTATCTTGTATGGAAAATCCACGGCAAACTTTTTTCTTTCACAATGTTCACAGAGAAAATGAAAGTTTTTAACGTGAGGGAATAGTAATTTAATTTGAGCCTCACAAAGCCAGTGGAAAATGTTTTTTATTTCTGTGCATTGTGCTTGTTGGGTGACAGGTAGCATTTATTGACATGAGAGTAATCCAGAAAACCCCATCATTTCTAATTTAGAAGAGCTCATCTAGGAACTGTGTGTACAGTTGGGCTTTAGTATATTGTTAGGTGCTGTAAACACAGGCCCCCCGTGTTTGCTGCATACCACTTGAGGATTTTTGGAGGAATGAAAGGTGCCTTTACTTATCATCCTGGTGGAGAGGCCAAAGCAAAACCTTACAGTAGCACTTCTCAACCTTCCTAATGCTGCGATCCTTTAATCCAGTTCCTCAGGTTGTGGTGAGCCCCAATCATAAAATTGTTTTCGTTACTACTTCGTAACTGTAATTTTGCTGCTGTTATGAACTGTAATGTAAATGCAACCCTTGTGTGGTTGTAACCCACAGGTTGAGAACTATTACCTTAGGAGGTCAGCCTGGTTATTGCAGACTCTTTAGAACACCTGAGCTTGTTCCTTCCTAGCCCAACACACTGAGAAATCTACCTTCTTCACATAAACTTCTTATGATTTCACTCTTTGTCCCACAATGGCAAGCTTACTTAGCTACCTCATATTCAAAAAAGTAGATAATATTGACTTTTGTTCCTTTTTCTCTTCTTTTTTTTTTTCCTTTCTAGATTTCTATTTTGCTAGGGCCCAAAGTGTATTTCAAATTCTCTCTACAGTTTTTTCTGCACCCATTCTCAGTGTCCCTCTTTAACAAATTGGAGCCATTTTCTACTGCCATATCTAGATCAAGACTTTTATTCTTCATCACTGTTGGATTTTAACATAAATACTCTCATCAGTTACCTTTCAAACTATTATGTGTCCCAGAGACAATGTTGGATAAAAATGATGTTTGAGAAGAATTATAGGGGAATGATGGCCTGTGCTGGACAAATACTTCCATGTTGATAGTCTTGAGGAAAAGGGACTAATTTTTGAGATGTGCCCTTAGAAATGTTTCAGAGTTCATTTTTAAAGTATAGGTACATAAGTACATGTAAGCAACACAGTGCTCTTGCTTTTGTTTTTGTTTTATTATGGCGGTGAAGATAGAGCCCTAGTCTGCACATGCTAAAAAACTTCTCTACCACTGAGCTGCACATAAACCTTCTCAGTTTTTGTTTTAATTCCCAAGTTGTTCACTTTAATGTGCATAAGTAGATGAGACCTAGATGCTTGCCTGAAAAAAAGTAGGGACAATGAGTTCTCTGTACCCAGCAATGCAAATTTAACTTCTGATCTCAAGATTCATGCCAAAGTGTCTTTGCAAGAATTATTTATGCTTTAAATATCTATAAATAGATTGCAAAATCCCAATCTCAGGAATTTTGAATCAGAAGTTCTGGGATGTGTCCTAGGTGTCTGCAGTTCCTAAGGCTGTACAGATGATCATGATGTATAGCCAAGATTGAAGCATATTCCAAGAATCTTTCAAAGTTCTACTAGCACTCTGTCCCTATAATTTGGGAGTTCCAAAAGCCTTCTTCCACATGACCCTGGGAAGGTGGGTTTGCATTGAATTGCTTTACATGCTTGCCATTTATTTATTTGGCATTATTCTAAAGACAAGAAAGAGCTGGATATGGTGGCATACTCCCAGTCTCAACACTCAGCAGGCTGAGGCAGGAGGATCCCTGTAGGATGGAGGATATCTTGGGAAACATAGAGATTCCTATCCTGGTCTGGGCAACATGGCAAACCTCTATCTAAGAGAGAAAAAGAAGGAAAGAAAGAAGAAAAGAAAGCAATGATAGAGAAAAGCCTCTATGAAAGAAAGAAAGATGAAGAGAAAATAATGATAGTAGAAACAAAACCAGCCAACGAGTCAAGAAGAAATCTGTCTTTGGATGCTTTGGTATAAGATATTAAAGAGGAAATTAGAAATTGGGTGTTATTTATCAGGGATTCGGGAATTGGCAGTGAGACAAAGGTCTCTACCCTTCAGATAGTTAGTGAAAAAAAGCCCTTGGTTTCAGATTTCTTCTACTCTGAAAGTCAAGGTTTTGCAGAAGTTTAAAGTTTAAAGCCCAGAATTAGAGTTGAAGTATAAATACTCTGTAAATGATGATTCTGTCTGTTTTGATGTCTCCATCTTGCTGTTCCTCAATTGAAATTCTTAAACTATATTGTTAAGTTAGGATTCACTTCATAGCTTCCTTAAGAGGTGAAATGTGACTTGGTTTTTAAATCTATCATTTACATATTTGCAAGAGCCCATTTATTACAGAAAGCAGTGAACAGCTGTGTCCTCCCTAGGGTTAATAGCTTCACTTAAAGCCTTTTGAAACACCAATTAAGAAGAGTAGAATTTAATTTCTGTTTCTTATTAGATTCTTATTAGTAAGTTATCTAATAGTATACTCCTCAGACTGTATTATTAGATGGTATATCCAATATGTATTGTTAATCAAGCCTGTATTTCCAAAGTTCAGATTTCTTTTTGTAAGTATATCAAAAAACCTGAGGAGCTGGGAGGATAGCTTCATTAAAGTAAAGTACTTACTCTGCGAGCATGACGACCCAAGGTTGATCCCCAGAACCCATGGAAAAGCCTGGTGGTGTGGGTGCAATTTTGTAGTCCATGTGCTGGGGCTCTGTTGGCCACACTGCCTAGCCTACTGGGTGATCCAGTGAGGGACCATGTTTTTTTTTTCTATTTTGGTTTGGTTTTGGTTTTTCGGGACAGGGTTTCTCCCTTGGCTGTCCTGGAATTTGCTTTGTAGACCTGGCTGGCCTCGAACTCACAGAGATCCACCTGCCTCTGCCTCCTTAGTGCTGGCATAAAAGGAGTGTGCTGCAACACCCAGCTGAGAGACCATTGTCTTAAAAATACAAGGTGGGGACCAGTGAGACGGCTCAACCGCACAAGCCTGGTGACTTGAGTTCGAGCCTTGGAAGCCACATCAAAATGAAAGGAGAGACTGACTACTCTACAAAGGTTGTCTGCCACACATGCGCTGGGGCACTTGTGCTGCCTCCTAATAATGATAATAACAATAACAATTTTTAAACTTAAAAACACAAAACAAGGTGGGCAGCTCCTGAAGAATAGCGCCCAAGGTTGATCGAGCCTCCCCATGCAAGCAGCCATATGCACATGTACCTGTACTCAAATGTGAACCCACACACCCATCCACATGCATGTACACATATACACCTAAAAGAAAGAAAAGAAAAACTTGACAATGAATTTTTTTTCTAAGACCTCTATATTTAGGAAGTTATAGTGAGGTGAACTCATCCCCAAATTATTTCATGACTATTTTCACCACAAGCTACTACAATGAGAAAAATTATCACACAAACTAGAGAGAGGTAACTGTGGGTTAGCCACCATATGTATGGTAGTAATTACGGTACAGCATTGGTAAAAGGCTACGCTGAAGGAGCTCTGCCTGGTTGTTCACACCTGTAATTCCAGCACTCAAGAGGTCCAAGGCGGAGGATCACAAGTTCCAGGGCAGCCTGGGCAGTGAAGTGGAAAGAACCACAAACAAAACCGAGAACAGGAGAAGCCCACAGTGCTCCAAAGACTCTGTAATGTTGGTAATCGAGTTGTTGAGAAGAAATACTAACAAAATGTGAGCTTGGGACAGTCACTTATAACCTACTAGAAGCCTGTTACAGCTCCTTTGAGAAGCCCTATGGGAATTTCCAGGTGTACTGGCTCCATCTAAAGATGGTGACTAAAGGTGGGTAGGATGCACACTAATCTTGAAATAGAGAAAAAGACCCCAAAAAGAAATTTAAACCTGATAGAGGAAAATATGCGAAGCTTGGAAGGTAAATAGATCATGTGCTAACTTTATTTTAGGTAAGATGCCAAGGAGAAGTTCAAGAAATTCTTCGATTGCAGTGTAAAGAACTTGATAGGAAAATTCAGTGGTTTCTTTGCCTAGTAAAGTGAAACACAAAGGACATGCAGACTCTATAATTGTCTCCTGAAATCCACATTGAGATGAAACTTGGGGAAACTATAGTAAATAAACAGATGCTTTAGGATTAGTTGGCAAATATGACTGATTGACTAGAACCGGACAGCATCCTTTTAGGTTTGAAGAAGCTCCAAGTAAAGTTGTAGACTAGCAGGTCCCTCAAGTATGCTTTAATAATGTTCTGTTTGAAAGGTTTCAAATCTTTTGTTTTTTCGAGACAGGGTTTCTCTGTGTAGCTTTGTGCCTTTCCTGGATCTCACTCTGTATACCAGGCTGGCTGGCCTCGAACTCACAGACATCCGCCTGGCTCGGCCTCCCGAGGGCTGGGATTAAAGGCGTGCACCACCACTGCCCAGCGAAAGGTTTCAAGTCTTAATTTTCAACTTGATCAGCAGCGTCTCTTTAGCAATAGCAATAAGAATATAAAAAGGTAGTCTCATGGGATCAATTTTGCATCTTTTAAGGCAAAAGCTATCTCTGTATTAAGAAAGGTCGGTACATTTATACATCTAAGTTTTGCCAATGTACATATTTATACTTAGTTCTAAATTATATTGTGTTGTTCTAGTTCCCTTCTCTATAAGGACTTGAAAAAATTTTACATTTTTCTTTAAAATTATTGTAATTATACACATGATTGGGTTTTGTGTGATAATTTGGTACACACACAACAGTGTGTAACAATCAAACTGGGGTAGTTAATATTGATACCTCCTTAAACCTAAAAAAATTAAAGACATATTAACAGTAGTATATATTTATACGGTATGGTGTAGTTCCATGTGTATACTATATGTGCAGAGCATATCAGGGTAATTAACATTCCTATCTCCTTATCATTACCTTGTGTTTGAGTTCTTGTTATTCATAAAACGTATTAGCTTGTTGTGAACAATATACCCCCCTCCCCGCACACAAACACTGTATACTGGAACTTATAAACTTCTCTCCACTGTATTTGGCTACCTGCCATCCAACCTCCCCCATACTCTCCTCCCCAACTCTTCCCAGCCTTCAGTAATCATTATTATATATTCCAATTCCCTTCTTAAAGCATACTTATATAAAAGAATATGCAGATTTTGGGTTTTTTGCATCTGTCTTACTTTACATAATGCCTTCTACTTCCGTCCACTTTAGTGTAAAGGACAGTATACCATTCTTTTGATAGCTGAATATTATTCTATTTGTGTATATGTGTATACATATCACATTTTTCTCGTCTATTCATCTCTTGGTGGGACATAGCCTAACTCCCTATCCTAGCTATTGTGAACAGGCATGAGGGTGCACATGTCTCTGATACAGTTGCTTCATTTCCTCAAAAGATATACTCTAGTGTGTAATACCTGGATCAAATGGTAGATCTATTTTTGATGTTCTGAAGACTGTCCCTACTCTTCTCTATAGTGGTTATACCAATTCACATTCCTATTAACTGTATATAACAATTTCCTTTTCTCTATATCCTTAAGCAACATTTGACATATATGGGGTGGGGATAAAAAATGAAAACTCACATAAAGTATTCTATATTTAATCTGATTTATTTTCCTCTATTTAAAAAGTTTGATTCATGGGGCTAGAGAGATGGCTAAGAGCACTGGCTGTTCTTGCTGAGGACTCAGGTTCAATTCCCAACACCCATGTGACAGCTCACAACTGTCTGTAACTCCAATTGTGGGGAATCCAACGTTCTCTCCGGGCCTCCGTAGGTACCAGGCACACATGTGGTATACTTACATACATGTAAGCAAGTAAAAATAAACACACAAAATAAAAATAAACCCAAAAGAAAAATTGATTCAAAGCATTTGTGTGTTTACTCTCTTCTCTCTTCCCTTTAGAATACTGTAGCCGATCCAGAAGAACTGTTCACAAAATTAGAGCGCATTGGAAAAGGCTCCTTTGGAGAAGTTTTCAAAGGAATTGATAACCGTACCCAGCAAGTGGTTGCAATTAAAATCATTGACCTTGAGGAAGCCGAAGATGAAATAGAAGACATTCAGCAAGAAATAACTGTTTTGAGTCAGTGCGACAGCTCATATGTGACAAAATACTATGGGTCCTATTTAAAGGTAATGTACTTATCATATAGTTCATAAGGTGTTCATACTATGCTTTCTCATAAGGTGTTTTCATTATATTTCGTTTTCTTTTCATTCTATTTTTGAAAGGCAGTATTTTTTCCCTTTTTTATTGTTGTTTTTTGAGATGGGGTCTCACTATGTAGCCCTGGCTCTCCTGGAACTCACAATGTAGAACAGGCTGGCCTTGATCTCATAGAGACCTGCCTGCTAGTATTAAAGGTGTGCACCACCACGCCCACCTCAAGAGGCAGGGACTTAAATTACCCTTCAGGCAGAATCCAGCTCTGTTTTTGGTGTCAACTAAACCATTGCTAGAGTTAACAGCTCCTTCTTGACATTACTCCAGAGCTCAGCTGCACTCTTCCATGAACTTTGGGTACAGGGGAGGAGGAGAAAGGTCTGTGGTCTTTAAGGCCGTGTTGCCACATCAAAGCCATACCTCTGGGTTTCCACACACTATTCTTAATAGTATAATCTATCTCAACCTCAGAACTGATGGAGTGCATGGTATTGAGTTATGGTAGTTATTTATGCATTTTTCTCTCACCAGGTTGTGAGCTCATTGATGACAAACAGTTTAGCTTGATTGGTCCTAGTTTTTATATCCTTTAGTCCAGCGTATGACTCATACTAAGCACATGATATTGTTTACCTGCATCATCCCCAGGTTCTTGCTTTCTTCCTCCACAACACTAAAATCTATATGATCAAATCCTTCATTCACATAAGATGGTGCAATATTTGCAGAGACACTTCCCATCTTACTTAGAATGATGTGTTCTACCCCAGTGATATATGTCAAGTGTGTTCATTTACAGTGACTTGCAAATGAATTCTTTAATAAATAAATCTTTTCCTCATTGTCAAAAAAAAAAAAGAAAAGAAAGATAAAATAAATGAGAGACCAATAAATAAAAAAGAAAGAAACTACTTCCAGCCCAGTATGAGCCAGATTGCTATGGCAAGAGCACAAAATCAGAGTTGATGGTGGGTACGTTGCCATGGTAGAATGGGTTCCCTGGGTAGCTTTACTACCACTGCATAGCTTTGCCTCAGGGGCAGGAGTGCACATCTGGAGCACAGGCATATGCACAAAGACTTCCGGCTCTGTGTAGATGGAAGTCCTGGCTTGGAATGGTGGTGCCTGGGTTGTCTGAGATACAGTGAATACAATGTGGCCGTGAAGACATCTAGCCTCCAGAGTGCTTGCTTTCTCTCATGGCCACCAGGCTAGTGAGTGTGTGCAGCGCACGTGCACACACAGAAACTTTAGTTCCACCTGAGTGTGAACTAACAGTCTGAGGCAGTGACCCCACTTGGTGGTGACATGTGGGTGGACCCAGTACAGCTACAGAGCCAAGGTCTGGACTGTGGACCCTCATGGGGCAACCATTAATCCAAGGATGAGGAATTGGCATGATTTGGGAGAATGGAGGCTCCTTTTCCCAGTGCCTCAACAGCTGCACAGGTATGTCGGTCTCCCCAGTAACCCTTTCTGTGCAGAGATCCTGCTGCCTTTGTGTCTCCTATGTTGCTACAGTTAGGGCTAGTGAGCTATTTTGGTTTGTGTGTATGCGCTCTCTCATTCCAACCCATCATGTGTGTGTGTGTGTGTGTGTGTGTGTGTGTGTGTGTGTGTGTGATGAAGATTGGTGTCTTCTATGCCTCCATCTTGGTGACCTAGATGTCATTCTTTCTTGATCTTTATTTATATTAGTTTATGTTGATAGGAAAGTCATCAATTTTACTGCCTTTGCAAAGCTTGTGGTAGTCTAATATTGTATACATTCGATTGAACAGGGAGTGAATTCACTATAGGATCATTCAACGGTTAGGCACTGTGTCTTACAATGTACCACATGCTGGAGATACAAAATGAATAGCATACTCCTGTAGCTAGAGAGCACTCAGTCCAGCATTGCATATAAAAGTACAGATTTTATAATAAAAATATACATGCCAGGTTACGGAGGAAATGGGCAAGAATGTAGCTCATTGACAAGGAGTTTGCCTAGGATGCTTGTCCTACTGAGTTCCATTCACAGGACTGCAAATTTAAAATCAAACAAAATCTACATATTAAGAAGCACAAATAAGCAAGTGTTTACTTGTGTCCTTTTCTTCAAGAATAACATGAAGAAACGGCCTCAAGGAGGAGGTGTTGAGGATGGAACATGCTATCTAATTTCAGCATTTACACCTAAGAGTTAGCTATCATATTTTACTACATATGAATAGTATGTTCATATGAATACATATGGTTCTTTGTAGCATAATGTTTGCTTTCATATTCATTCCTAAAACATCTAACTTAGCAGGTCATATTGTGTTATGGTATGCTTTGGAATGATTTCTCCATCTCAGTGCCTTTTAGCTTCTTCCCCTAATTCCCACAATGGGCTTTGTTGTAGGGAGCCCTGGAAATTTTCTGGTCATATGTGTTACTGCTCTTTCTGGTTTGCGCTTTCTGGATTGAATACTGGTAATTCCAGACTCTCTCTAGAGCAAACTTGAACCCTTGTTATTTTTAGGCACCTAGATCAGATATGCTATTTTCAGTGACTGGCTTAAAATATTAAATAAACCCTATTTAAGATCGTTTTTTCATATTTTACTTTAAATCAGCAGTACCACGGTGGCAAAGAGTTTAGTAGTCACTAAGAGCCTGTGTTTACTCATAGTTCTCTTGCAGACAAATGTATTGCAGCTTCATGGGTTATTATTTGTAAGATATCATATTTTAAAAATACTCACTTTCAAACCTAGCCTAGTAGTATCTACATACTAATCATCTAGTAATTACTTAAGCTATTAATAAGTACAAACTAATGCTTTATTTTGTCTCAAATATTGAATGTAAATGTATTTAGATCATTCCATGATAGAAAACTAATATACAAGATGTTTGTTAAAGGATAAAACTGAAATATTTTAATCTCCTTTACCAACATTAATGGAAGTCCTGAAAAGGGTATTTGAAGAACCTTTTCCTTCATGATAAAACTGTATAAATGCAGTTATAGGTAAATGGATATACATACAAAACTTAGAATTCTTCTCTGATTTTAAGTGTGTGTGTGTGTGTGTGTGTGTGTGTGTGTGTGTGTGTGTGTGTATGAAACCCAGAGCCTTGCACACGGTTGGTACATATTACCACTAAGCTAAATCCTAGGCCTAAAAGCATAGTCCAGGCTGGCCCTGAACTCATGGTCCTCCTGCCCTTACGCTGTGCTGCTTTTAGATTACTGTTGTGAACCACTGTGGTGGGTTAAGTATTTTACTGAAATTAACCAACTCATTATTTTCCATTGATATTGTCATACTGTGATTGCGTAGGCATGCATTTTTCATTGTAAACTAAAACCACATCAAATCTAACAGGGTTCTGTTTAAAGCAGTCAGCATAACTTAAGACCACATCCTGTTAGTGCCATGAGGGAATGGCTTTGTCAATTGACTTAGATACGTACTGGGGGCCCTGTCCATGCATTTCAGATGGCAATGGAGTTTGTGAGTCAGCTTAATTGAGCAACATAGGATATGGGATTTACACAGGATATCATACATAACCAAGACTTGACTGTAAGCTGGGTAAAAAGTGACTTGACTGTAAGCTGGGGTAAGAAGTTATTGCATTTGAGAGAAAATGATATGTTCTTTAAAACTGTGCCGTTGTAGTGATTTCCTTTAGACATGCAGAAATGTACTAGGTATTCATTTTGACTGAGCTCACTGTGGAGCTCCGTCTTGAAAACAAGAGTAAAGAGCAGATCAGTGTGACCACAGTGTTTCCCTTTCATTTTCGTTCCCTGCACATTTTCTTAACCAAGTCAGTCTTTATGAAGAGCACTAAAGTACACAAACCCTTTCCTTCTGATCTCATAATAGTGCAAGAATCTTTTATAATCTTTAAATATTTTGTTAGTTCAATGTATATGAAGCTCATTCAGGCATTGAATAGAATTTGAGTCATGCCTGTATTTGCCTGAAATTACCTTTAGATTTCTGTTTATGTTAAGGGAAGATGGCCCTATCCAAAGGTCCATATATACTACAACCAGTATTTGTTTAAAAAATTGAGTGAATGAAGTGAAATATTCCAGAGCAAAATCTATAGTTGTATAGCCTTCGTGGTTTTTTAAATCAAAACTTTGTAATTTCATCTAGAGTATGTCAATGCCTCTGGAATATTCTTTTATTTGAAAATGTGTTTGGTGTTTTCTTATATAGCTTGAAGTCCATTTCTTTCTCCTTTGTGAAATGTTCTTTTCTAAAAATAAAAATGGCTTTAGGCTTAACATAATCCATCTCTAAGAAGCCCCATATTTCAAAAAATGTGTATTTATTGATGCCTACTACGTGCATTCGCCTCATTTTGCATAATTTGCCCAGTCTCGTCCACTTTATTCTGACAGCTTCAAAAGTCAGCCTCCCTCCTCAGCCCCAAGTACGTGTTTCCAATTTGTCTGCTCTTACCTACTTAATATTTGAGGATATCAAGAGCAATAACACTAGCCCCGGGAAAGCAGCATTTGAGCTACTGGAGGTATGACTTTGTGGGGCATGAGTTATGGACAAAGGATTCACAACTGGAACAAACCCATGTAGAGGGAATACAATTTCTGGCCACATTCTTCATATAGCTGTCTCTGTAATTCTATAAAATCAATCATGCTACATTTTAAAATCATGGTTAAAAGTAACATAATGTTACCATTTTATCCACTTTTCTGTATTCATTTTTAATGTTTTTATTTCCTTTTATATTTTACCTTTCCCTCCCTCAGCTCCTCCCAGCTCCACCTCCCTATCCCTGCCCAACTTCATGTTCTTTCTCTTAAAAATAAAAACAAAACATGAAGTCCAATTTGTGTTGGCTGACTATTCCTGAGCATGGACTCTGCCCTGGATATATATTCAGTATCCATTTTTAAGGGTGCCGTTTTTGTACTGTTGTTCAGCTATCACCACTATCCATTTCTGGAATGTGTTTACCAACTGAAACTCTGTACCAGTACACAGTAACTCCCTATTGCTGGCTTCCTTGGCAACCACCATCCTAGGACGTACTTCTATGATCTTGACTGCTCTAGGTACCCTATACAACGGAACCATACAATATTTACCCTTTTGTGACTGGCTTATTACAATTATACATTCCACTTTATGTTGTTAGTGTAATAGGCTACCGGAGTAGTAGACCACTCACTTGTGTCGACTTGTACACAGTATACAAAATCCTCGTGTGTGTGTGTGTGTGTGTGTGTGTGTGTGTGTGTGTGTGTGTGTGTGCGCGCGCGCGCGCGCGCGTGGTGTGTAGTGGGTATTTTAAGTACTTTTTGTATGAACAAACAAATCCAAACTTCATAGTAGCATTTCTCCCCACTTTGCCCAAGTGTCTGCTTTAGTAACAGCAAATTATTGGGGTCTACAAACCTCAAGGGGTAACAGAGTTGATACTTCAGACACCAGTAATTTGGTAATAATAACTTCTTTCCATTAACTAGTACAATTCTAGAGTAGTTCCTTATTTTTACAATTGCTTATTTATTTTGTAAGGATGTTATGAGAGTGTGTGTGGGATGTATGTGCGTGCGTGCGTGCGTGCGTGCGTGCGTGCGTGTGTGTGTGTGTGTGTGTGTGTGTATGTGTACCATGGTGTGCATGTGCAGGTCAGAGGACAGCTTGTAGGAGTCAGTTTTCTTCTTCTGCCATGTAGATTTGGGAGACCAAACTGAGGTCTTTGGGCTTGGAAGCAAGTGTCTTTCCCCTCTGAGCCATCTTGCTGGTCTTAGAGTAGTTACTTTTCTAAATTTGGGGACAGTTTCTTATGACTAAAATTTTCTTCTTCAAACCATCGTTCAAACGCATGGCTTCTTTTATAAGGGAAGTGGAGGTTTTCCTACAGAGATTTCCTGCCCTTAACTGTGCTAGGTTTATGGTTATTAATTACAATCACTTGGCACTTTTGGAATTATAAACCAATATATAGATACCATTTTAATCTAACATATTTATTTGCATTCTGCAACACTAACCTGTTATCAGAAATCAAATGCAGAAGCTACCTTACCCCCAAATAATAATATTTAGGTTGTTTGGGTTTCAGTTATTTGTGATCGGTGTTTCATGGAACTGTTGGGCCCCCTGTGGACAGCAGAGCCCCTGTGGGATAAGCTTCCTTGGTATTTCATTTGTTTCTGTGCTCCCTCAGGCCTTGCCCTGGCTCTTGCCTGCTTAGCAGGAGTCTGGTTGTCCAGAACAGCGTCCTGTGAAGCTTGTCTCTAGAAATGGAGAGATCTAAAGAAGGCAGCCACAGAAACCTGTCAAGTCCCCTGGTTGTTTCAAAGTTGCAGAGAAGAGCTTGCTTACTGGTAGGAAGCCTTCTTTTCAGATGTAGAAGTTACGTAGTTGTGACTTGAGAAAACTCAGCCATATAGCCTGCTCTGTGAGGTCACTGCTTAAGTTTTCTATGCATCCATTTTGGTGACAGTTGGAAAGCTTCCATTTTGAACTGGTGCAAACAAAATGGCATGCATTGTTTTTTAACTTGAAAAACAGGTGCTTTCGTTCATGCAGAACAGCCAAACAGAAGCATAATTTATAGGGACTTTCTTTTAAATGTCAGGCACGCAGGAAGCGTTCTGAGTTCATGTGGTAGAGAGAGTATAGTTACTTATTAGGAACAAGTTTGTGGCAAGTGAACAAATCTTAATTTACAAGTCATTATAAGAACTTTTTCTTCCTCTTAAAAACATGTAAAGATGTATCACATTCCCAGTTGTCAGGTTCTCAGTGCCTAATTGCTACACATAAACACAAGTTACACAAATCACTCCTAGACCTCTGCTTCCTCCTCTACTATTGTGGGCGTTCACGGCTTCTTTTCTAATGTAGACATAGGACCCTCAGTGCTTTGCTTCCTCAGATCAAGCTGGACTGCTGTGGCAGAACAGAATGGATGCCAAGATTACTGGATGGGGGTGAAGAGGGTAGGGAATGCTTTCTCTTATATATCCCACATAGAAAGAGCACCAATAAAAAATGAACAGGGTTGGGGAGGAGGCTCAGCAGATAAAATGCTTGACACACAAGCTTCAGAACCAGAGTTCAAATCCCCACAACCCATGTACAAGTTCTATAAGTGCATCTGGCCTATAATCCCATCCTGCAAGAAGGAGAGACAGAGAACTGCTAGAGCAAGCTGGCTAACCAGACTAGCCAAAACCGTAAGTTCAAAGTTCAGTGGAAAAAAAAACTAAAAAAACCTGCCTTTGTACACAAGGTAGAAAACAGTGCAGGAAGCCATTCAACTTCAGGCCTCTATACATGTTTACACACAAGTGTTCCCAGACCCATGGAAACCAGCACATATACATATGCAAGAAAAATACTTCCTTTGTGTCATATATTTGTTCTATGTGAACATTCTCTTCCTAATTCTTAACTCTAAGCTACATGCCTGCTTTCCCACTACAATGTCACCCCAACTCCTGACTCCTTAAACCTTCTTCATCTCATCAATGTTCATATCTCTAGAGTCCATTGATAAAGTTCCAGTCTCATGGGAATACTGCAAATTTAAAATTAAACTCCTGACTATTACTGAGTGATGTTAGGAGTACGAATGCTAGTAGTGGCGGCCTGAGAATTTTCCTCCTACAACTGGGGCTTTTATGTGACAAAAATAGTTCTTGTATCATAAGCTGGAGCACAGCAATTTTCCCCTAGAAAAGTGGTTAATGTATAAACCCGTGGGTGGTGTCTGACACACTCCACGCTATGCTATTATGGACGCATTTACGTTAGAATTGTCTTTGGATGCATCTGCGCTCCCTTCTCCTGAAACCTAGACGTTATTTTAATGAGGAAAGGCAGGCTTCAAACACTTAAATATTTTCCTTGGAGATGGGCTCACAGAACACAATTCATTCCCGGTGTGACCTGCTGTCAGCCTAGTTAAACCTGCCTTTCCACCTCCAGTCAATTCTGCGGTCTCACCAAGTTTCAGCGAAAACCATTCATGAAGTACTGCAGAGAAAGGAGTGTTTCAAGCTATGTCTGAAAGAAAGAGGAAGTTGGTGATTTATTTAAAACACGTTTTATTGGGGGTGGGTGTTGGTGCAAGAGATCAAACCTCATGGGGTTTAGGCAACTCTGCTACTGAGCTGTGTTCCTAGTCATCTAGTGTTGATTCAGTAGAGCTGGATGGCGTGTGTGTGTGTGTGTGTGTGTGTGTGTGTGTGTGTGTGTACACGCATTTATTTTATAGTGCGTTTCTTTATATCTCTCCTATAAACTTTTTTTTTTCTGGTTCGGCTAACAATGAAGTCCCAGGTTTGGAACAATCTGCAGTGCTCATATAAAACTAAATACTTCTTTTTTTTGGGGGGAAGGGATAGTTTTGTTTTTTTTCTGGATTCCATGTGTGTGCAAAAATATCCATTAATCATGGCTGGTAAAAGTTCTAAAATGTATTAAAACAAATGGAACGTCGGGCAGTGGTGGCATACACCTTTAATCCCAGCACTCAGGAGGCAGAGGCAGGCGGATCTTTGTGAGTTCGAGGCCAGGCTGGTCTACAGAGCGAGATCCAGGACAGGCGCAAAGCTACACAGAGAAACCCTGTCTCGAAAAACCAAAATCAAAACCAAAACCAAAACCAAAACCAAAACCAAAACCAAAAAAAAATGGAACAATGCAAAATGCCTAGTGTCTTCAAACTCTAAAATTATACAAAAAGCATTCACAAATTTCCACAGTATCCACTTACCTCCTTATTTTTTGATGTAATTATACTTTTCCTTCAATATTCCTCCAAATAATGACTTACAGTGACTGCTCCTTTTCTGTATTTTATAAAATCTACTATAGTTACATAGTGACAAGTGGTACTTGTGTATAGTTAGCTGGGTTGTTTAGATAGATTTACAGGAGGTACAGGCTTAGAATCTGACTCTTTGTAGTTGTCTATGGAAAGACAATGTATGTTCTGGCTTCCAAACAACCATGTTAATGCCTGTATTTATAACCAGTGGACTGGTTACTATGTAAGATTTAAATTTTTTTCTAGTATGTGATTTGGGGACAGGTATGTAACTGTTAAATTGTTTATGTCTTTACAGGGTTCAAAACTATGGATAATAATGGAATACCTAGGTGGAGGTTCAGCTTTGGATCTTGTGAGTATTTTAAAACAGTTATATACACATATATAAACTTACTTAACTCTTTGTAATTATGTAAACAGTAGCTTTGGGGCAAGCTAAGTTATTTGGGTAAGATGTCAATTTTAACTCTGTTTTGGGGACTTTGACTTTTATGTGCACAAACTATATTACAGATTTGATCATGCTGCTGACATTCTTACTGTATATAAGAAATGCAAATATCTCAGTAAAGTAGAGCCCTGAAATTCACAGTGGATGTTTGTCAATTGCTGTCAGTTTGACATTTTCATGCTTCCCTTAATACTGAGTATATTTGGACTGAAAGAAAAACATTATATTGACTGGCGGCGGCGGCGGCGGCAGTGTACGCCTTTAATCCAGCACTTGGGTGGCAGAGCCAGGCAGATCTCTGTGAGTTCAAGGCCATCCTGGTCTACAGAGCGAGATCTAGGACAGGCACCAAAACAACACAGAGAAATCTGGTCTCGAAAAAAAAAGAAAAAAAAATACATTGTAGGGGATGGAGAGATGGCTCACTGATTAAGAGCACTGGCTGCTCTTTCAGAGTACCCGAGTTTGAGTCCCAGCACTCACATGGCAGCTCACACTTCCAGGGGATCTAAGGCCTTCTTCTGACCTCCATAGGCACCAGGCACATAAGTAGTACACAGACCTATATATGTATACACATAAGATGATAATTAAAGAAAAGCTTTAAAATACATCGTTGAGATACCTGTCACTAACAGTTATCATGAACCTAAGGTTTGTGTCTTTGAAATTTATCTGTCAATACCCTCCCCCCAACATGATGGTATTAGGAAAAATAATGAAGTCATGAGAGTGGGGCCTTCAGGGACGGCAATAGTGTTCTTGTCAAAGTGATCCCTGGAGGACCGTCTAGCTCTCCTTCTGTTATATGAGGATATGAGGAGAAGGACCATCTGGAAACCAGGAGAGTGGTCTCAGGAGACACCCATCTGCTTAGACTCTCCAGAACTGAGAAATCACTGTTTGCTATTTAATTCAGCCTGTCTGGGGTCCTCTGTTATAGCAGCAGCCTAAGGTGATTAAGACTGAGGTGTAGGGTTTTAATCCAGTTGGCCTGTATATACAGCTTTCTACAGAGGGGCTTCGGCTCCTTAGTAGGTCATTTGAAAATGTGGTGTGTTTTTTTTTTTTTTTGGTTGTTAAAATAACTGAAAAGTGTTACTATCGTTGTATCATTGTAGTTTTTTAATTTTGAAAATCATCATTGTTTATCCATTTATTATGAGGGTGGAGAAGGGGTGCACACAGTCCATGCTGCACCCAAGAATATCAGAGACAAGTTATCAAAGTCTGTTCTCTCCTCCTACCATGTGGATCTGGGAATGGAATTTAGGTCATCCAGTTTGAAGGCAAGTGCCTGTCCTCCCTGAGCCACCTGCCGGCCCATTTTCCCAGGCACATACTACAGTGCTAAAATCTGGTGGTGTGTAGGAAAAGTTCCGCCCATGGAAAATGCCTCTGACAAAAACTAATTGTTTTTCCTAAGTTGTTATGACAAAAAAAGTTGATTCCCTCCCTTGAAAAATTATGAATGTGCAATTATATTTGCAATTCAATATAAATTATAACCGTCAACTTGTTATAGATTGACTGCTGGATAGACATATAGTTGCTTGAAGTTCTCCAGCTGGCTCCAGTCATCATGGTCTGTGACTTGGAAGCAGGCACATAGACACTTTGGACTTGAAGATCCTAGAGCACAAAGGTTCTATGTTCTCTTACATCTTTAATATTATGTGACATATTTGAGGGTTTTGTTCTTTTACTTTTGAGGCCCAGGATGTCCTGGAACTCATAATCTTCCTGCCTTAGCCGCTTGAGTGTTCCACCTTGTTTTGAGGCAGGATCTCCAAACCCTCCCATATACCCCTCCTTACTCCCTTCCAGGCCACGGCCTCTGTTTTTAGTGGTTGTTGTTACAGGCATATAGGTACATGTATATGCAATATATTCCTAAACATAATTTCCATCTTCTACCATTTTCAATATTGAAAATATTTTAATATTTGAAAATATCCTTTCTTCAATGTTTAAAAATTTTAACTGTCGAATTCTTTCATGTCCTGGGTCAGGTGTATAAATTATAACATATTTGATGTCTTTGAAACAATTGTGAGTGAGATTACTTCTGCTTTCTTCTCGCCATGTGTGCTATTGGTATGCATAAAGGACATCTATTTCTGTGTGTTCAAGTTCTAGCCTGCCACGAAAGTGATAGGACTGGAAAGATGGCTAAGTGCCTAGGAGCACTGGCTGCTCTTCCAGAAGACCTAGGTTCGATTCCCAGCACCCACATGGCAGTTCACAACTGTCTGTAACTCCAGTTCCAGGGGATCCAACACCCTCACATGAACATACACGCAGGCAAGACACCAATGCACATAAAATAAAAAACAAAAAAAGCCTTAGCCCTGACTGCCAATGACTTAAACTTTCAGGTAATGTTGTGACTAGAAAGGTATCTGAGAGATTTTCTTTAGGGGGTGGGTGGTCCATACTTAAACCATTCCAAAGAAATGCCAGTTCAACTCAATGGAGAGCCCCACCTCCTAGGAATTCATGGGAGCTTATGCAGTTGCCCAGTTTGTTCATTCTTCCTTGACCTTCTCCTTTATCTGGGATTCACTTTTTATTTCTCTGTCCTTTCCAGGGAGGCAGTTTCTTCTAGAAAAGTCGTTCATGCGTGTGACTTTAAGCTCTGTTCTCTTCTTGAACGTAAATGATCCTATTCCATAGCACAGGGTCTTGCAGTTGCTCCATTCTTAAATACTGACAGCCCTTTACAGATGCCCCACTTACTTTGTTGGCTCCCCTAAGATGCTCACTGCATCTTTTACCTATGTTACAGGCATTGGGAAAGCTGCACTCACTAACAGTAATGTGATCCATTGACTGCTGGCACAATCCAAGCTAGCAACCCTAATCTGTATCCCTACTGATAGTTTGGTCAGTTTAATGTAATGTCTGAGTCAAATAAACATACTTCCTTTATCTCATATTGCTTCCTGCCTCTTCATAATAAGACAAATGGCAATTAATATAAACTTAATGAATTAAAATGTTGTCAGCACCATATTGGTTAAAAGACTAGTGATCTAATCCCAGCTCTTCTAAATTGTTCTCGGATACTGAGCATGTCAGTCACTCTGTGATAATTCTCCTCATATGTTCAATTAAATAAAGAAAATGGGTTAGAAATGTCTACTTCTGCTTTTCTAGCTAAAAATAAAATTAACAATACTGTGGTTTAATCTTACAGCATAGAAGATACTGAGAAAACATGTTGCTCCTTTTCAATGTATAGTCATAAACCGATGAATGCAATTGTTTTTGGTTCTCTAAGAATTTGTTGTAGGGTAGCAAGAGAAAACAAGATGGATTCTGAGCAGAGTGTTTCTCAATTCAAACTGGCACCCTACTAATTGAATAATGGGAGACTATGAATTATGATTTATTGTCAGGATTATACACTGTATACCTCAGGAGTCTTATTCCAGGAAAGTCATTTGTTGCAGATGAACAGACTTTGACCATATTAGATGCAATTTTATGGAATTTATTATTTACTGCTTCTTTCTAAAACATTTACATTGTCTTGCACAAAGACACATAATGGGATAAATAGGATAAAGCATGATCACCACGGAAAGAAGCTTGGAACAATATGCTAGTTATAAAAGAAGGCCTACTGTAGCATGCTGCCTTAGGGACTGGCAGGAAGTGAAAGGAATGTAGGGAAAACCCATAAACCCACAAGTGCAGGGTCTTTAAAAGAGCAATTGTCGCTCTTCTGCATATCCTTCCTTTCAAACCCAGGCAGATTAGAAGAGGCAGGTATGTTGCTCTGGGGCAGAGGCTTAGAATGTTGCAGAGCAGTTTCAGTTAAGCATTCCAAGACCTTGGCATTATATCTCCCAAGGTTGTATTTGAAATTTTAAAAGGGCAAAGCAAACAAACATTTCCTCTTCTATTCCATCTGTGTGACATTCCTTCTGTTTCTAGCATACCTTGTTCTCTTTTCCTCCTGACTGTCAGCACACCTTGGGAAACAAGTGTACTACAAGGTTTGAGGCCATTTTTGGTATGGTAATGGTCCAGAAAAATCTACCCACACCCACCATCCCATATCCTTCTCCTCCTTCCTGCCCCCCCACCACAAAATATTCCCTCCCACTCCCTTTCAACCTCCAGTTGAAATTTTACTTTGAATTTTCAATTAATCCTAAAATATATCATATATGGTAATGAATCTTTAAGATCCTTTTTGTTGTTCTTACTGAAATGTTTTAAAAGTTCTATGTTAGGAAGTAAATTGAGCTATCTATTCCACACCTAGAAACCATTCAAAATGATAGTGGGTGCCCTTAAATTGTCCTTGGCCAATTTCTTAAGTAACCAAGAGTATGCCTCTGGCCCTGCTGATGTTTTATGATTATGTACTAAATTCCAGTCTTAACTCATATGATGTATGTCCTTCGGTTATTTGGTAGTTCCACAGAATTTCTTTGCCAGCCATCAATAAAATAATGTGTCATTTTCACCTTTAGAATCACGTTAATCACTAACCTTTACATTAAAATAAAATTAAGATAGAAGTTGATAGATTTGAAAGTAAATAGATAATGTTACCTAGGAAGGGGATCTATTGAATTACAGACATCCCTGGAGGATACAGTTTATACCCAGACCACTCTTAATAGCGAGTACAAGGTCTATTTTAGGCTGTTAAATTTTGACATAAAAGTGCCCTTTATTCAGAATAAATATGGCATTCATGGAAAGATGAAATACACAAGGTGCCAAAGAGCTGTGAATCCCTCCCAGTGTGAGGCAAAATAGGCAATGTATGATTTGTACCACCTCTCCCCTCCTTCCAGCAAACAGAACTCTACCTCCCTCTGACTTCAGCTTCCCACCCTTCCTGTAATAATATTGTACAGTCCACTGTTTGTGCTTTATGAGGTACCAGAATTTTAAAATGACCATTTATTTTAAAGAGATTTTGGAGTATTTCATTACAAGTTCTCCTGAAACCTAATGATTGCTTTCCTTGTCTTCCAGTTGGAATGACTGGCTTTGGTACAGGGGTGGGGAAAGAAAGGGAAATGTGTTATATTTATTAGAAAAATATTATTCCTCCATGATCTGAATTTTTTACAATGAGAGTCTGAATAGTTTAGTTATTATATTCCTGGCTGAATTTAAATTAGGAGTGTCTGATTGAAAAACCAGTTCAGTATTAATATGTAGTGACTGTTTAAAAGTGAGTACAAAATTCAAGTAGCTGACTTCTTTTTGTTTTTGCGTTCTTCTTTTATCTAGGGCGTAGTATGGTGTGGCATAAGGACACTAGCATACACACATGCATATTCTACACTAAGTGTATTCCCTTCAGACCCCTGAACCCCTTCTTCTTAGTCTTCCTGTTAGTCCCTGTTGTTCCCTTACAAAGTTGTACTCCTTAAGTAACAGACTCATTCCCTTTTCCCCATGTGACAGCACTTCTATTATCATTTACATCTATTTGTTAAATCGTGGATGTAAATTTTAGAACCCTCAGATTTTGGAGCTAGTATGTAGGTAAAATTGCTTAGCCGAGCTTTTAAGATAAATCATTTATTTATGTGTATATGGGTGGCTTGTTTTTAGACAAGATCTTACATGGCCCAGGCTCTCCTGCAGCCCAGGTTAGCCTCAAACTGTCTGTGTAGCCAGAGATGAGCTTAAACTTCTGACCCTCCTGCATCCATCTTCCAAGTGCTGGAATTACAGGCATGTGCCTCCACACCCAGTTTATGGGTGTTGGAGATCTAACTCAGGGTTTTGCTCATGGTGGACACATACTCTACCAGCTGAGCTATAGCCCCATCCTACAAATTCATCATTTAAAAGCCTGCACAGCATTTGACGTGACTCTTTTACTATCTTTTCTCTCTTTTAAGTTTTTCTCCTCATTTGTTCAAATGTTGGTTTAATAAGCTATTTCAAATAATTAAGGGATCCCTATGTTTCAAAAATACACATTTTGAATTTTTTTTCCAAATTTTTTAAAGTGTGTGAGTGTACATGTGTTTTCTCCTTAAGCTACGGGCTGGTCCATTTGATGAATTCCAGATTGCCACCATGCTCAAGGAGATTTTGAAAGGTCTGGACTATCTACATTCCGAAAAGAAAATTCACCGAGACATTAAAGGTATACAAAAGTCTAATAGAAACCTGAGAAAAACACACGTTTTGGAGAAACCGAGAGATATTCATTTTGTTTTTCTTTGTCCCCTAGCTGCCAATGTCTTGCTTTCAGAACAAGGTGATGTTAAACTTGCTGACTTTGGAGTTGCTGGCCAGCTGACAGATACCCAAATTAAAAGAAACACCTTTGTGGGAACTCCATTTTGGATGGCTCCTGAAGTTATTCAACAGTCAGCTTATGACTCTAAAGTAAAGTATTCCCTATACAGATGGAATTAATTGGATGTAGCCTTGTCAATAAGCTTTTTAATTTTCCCTTCCTTCACAAGTGCTTCTAAAAGAAATTACGTCATATTTTGTTTCTTAATCATAAATCCCGTTGGTGTTGGTAATATTTGAACCCTATTTATTTCAATGGCTTTTCATCGCACTTGGACTAGAATGTCGAGTCCTTAGAGTCACATACAGGGCCGTTGATGATCTGGCCATTGTCTGGCTGGCCACCCTTGTCTTCCACCGCTCTCCTCTGCACTCTTTGCTTCAGCCATCATGGCCCCGCTGTTCCTCAGACACAGTACCTTTTGACCTCAGGACTTTCTCTTGCTTTCTCTGGAATAGCCTTGCTCCCAATGAGCTGTCTGTAAGCACCCCCTGCACAGAGATGTCTCTCCCAACCATCCCATATAAGCATGGAGCTCCCGTCTCTGCTTTGGTCATTATTTCCTTATTCTGCTTTTTGTTCCCTCACAGAACTTAGTCCCATCTGACATTATGTTACTCATTTATCTGTCCCTCTTATTGGAATGCGAGATTCTTCAAAGCAAGGACTTTCATCTGGTTTATTTAGCACTCAAGTAGTGTTATGCCTATACAAAATATGAGATTTAAATTTTTAATTCATGAGTTCCATTGATTAAAATTATTGTAATTCACCACATTTCTTGATATGTCAATGCAGGGGTTTGGGGTCAGCATCCTAGAATGGAGTTTCAAGGTGATAAACAGTTTTTGTTATTTTTTTTTTTTCAGGCTGACATTTGGTCTTTGGGAATTACTGCCATTGAACTTGCCAAGGGAGAGCCTCCGAATTCTGACATGCATCCAATGAGAGTTCTGTTTCTTATTCCGAAAAACAACCCCCCAACTCTTGTGGGAGACTTTACTAAGTCTTTCAAGGAATTTATTGATGCTTGCCTGAATAAAGATCCATCATTTGTGAGTATATGTTGTTATTACCACTGTTGGTTTCCTATTGCCCATCTACTTCTAACAAAGGTGGTGTTTCCTATGCTGGAGAATACAGTGCATGTGAAAAACATCTGTGATCCACTCATGAAGCTGGCTTCTCCTTCTGTATTGCTAATTCCACTCTGTTCTTAACCGGATCCTTGGTCCTTTTTTCTCTTCCCTGACATCATCTTCTTAGTCCCCAGCTACCTGATCATTTCCTATTTCAAGAAGAAAATTTGGGGAAATAATTAATGTTCTGTTACTTATTAAAGTACACATGTACCTGTTAGTGATGGAATTGACTACATTTATTATATGTCTTGGTGTTGTTAAAATAACCCTGTTTGTACTCTTGGTGATTAAAAAGACAAGAGCACTTTTCTAAGTTGAATGTAACTATTTTTATTTTGACAGTTAACATTCCAATATTAATGAAATACTGAAAGGAGCATATTCCCCACAGCACTTGGTGTTTGCATTTATAGACAATAAGAATTAATGTTTGATAGAAAAGCATATACTAAGATGTGGGCAGATAATGACAAAATTAGGGATTCATAAGATGTGAAGATGATAACCAAATTGCAGCAATCTTACTAGTTTTCACAATTTAAAAAAATACAGTCAATGTAATAAAGTGTCTTTAAGTTGTTTTGTCATTTTTAGATGTTAACTTTTTATGTCCCACTATTTCTGAGAAGGCTTTGTTGATTGGCATGCATCTGTCTACTGTGCTTTAACAAATTTGGCTGCTAAAACGGCGAATTTAAAGTGGCTACCTTGACCCACTTCAAAAAATAGAAATGTCAGTTTTCCTATTACATTTTAATTGTCCTTGTGTCTATAGATATGATTTTGTAGATTTCAGTTGAATAATTCAAATGATGTTTTACCACCTATCTCCAAAAGATCCTCAAAATAGTCATGCGTCCTTTCTTGTGTGTGTCTGTGCCTTAGCGTCCTACAGCTAAAGAACTTTTGAAACATAAGTTCATTGTGAAAAATTCAAAGAAGACTTCTTACCTGACTGAACTGATCGATCGCTTTAAGAGATGGAAGGCAGAGGGACACAGTGATGATGAGTCTGATTCCGAGGGTTCGGACTCGTATGTATACATTACTGCTGTTTTGACGTAGGCAGCCCGCTTTCATACGCTCTGCCTTTTTGCAATGACCTCGTATGCTTGCTTTAGACTAAGTTATAAATCACATTCCGAGGGCTCACTTCAGCTACTGTCAAGTTTCTTTACAGTCTGTGGAATACAATGAATTTGGAAACATGCTTTGGAAGAGAAAATCTCTTCTTTTGCATGGTCTCGGTCTAACCCCTAGTGGATACTTGTGTATATTACAAAATTTTGGAATACAATTTGATTAAAGGTGTTCTATATTAGTTCATAAGAAGCAACAAGGAACTATGTTTTCTCACACTGTGATGGCAACCTGCAGAACCCTTTGGAGAACTGATCTCATGGCCTTTCCTACTTCCTGGTCTCGAACCAAACTGATCAGACTGATCTGTGAACTGCTACATCTATTTACTTATGGATGATTTTTACCATGTGGACAAGTTAGTCTTTTTGAAAAATAGCAGTACTTATGTTAATAGTTCTGCTTCTGTGTGCTTATCTTAACTTGATTAGAAAAATCCAAAGGCTGTAACAGGATTTCGTCCTTTGGTAGGTTGACCTCCACAAAGGCAGCATGTCTTCCCACAGTGTCCTCAGGTGCCTGCATTTATGAGAAATTGCCCAACATTTGAAATGAATAAAATGTACCAGGATAGTTTGTGCCCAATCTAAGGCTTGTTAACCTTAACTGAAAACCCATGAAAACTTCTTGATGGAACTTTAAAAACCCAAGGCATTCTCCTAGGGTTCATGATTCAGGCGTTGGGGAATGACAGTATTAGCATGTAGGGCTATCTATGCACATAGGGTTTGGGTGCTCAGTTAGAGCTGAGAACTGCTGCTGTTCTTGGGTAAAATCAAGTATCCACCTGAAACTGAGGTCAGAAGCAGTGTTGTCTGGTGAGTTTGTAAACACTGACACAGTGAGCTCTTCAGATTTGCTGGTTTTGCCATGTCCAATTACTTAGCATCTTTGGCATTTCTTTAGGGAATCCACCAGCAGGGAAAGTAATACTCACCCTGAATGGAGTTTCACCACTGTGCGTAAGAAGCCTGATCCAAAGAAACTACAGAATGGGGATGTAAGTATATGGAGCTAAGCACTTTATTTATTTAACAAAGTAGTAGATTTCATCATATCATCTTCATATACCTATCATTCTAATTTTTTCTCATCTGATCATGCCCTACTTATAGACTTTTAAAAATGATATGATGAGATTATAATGTACAGAACTGTAAGAATTTAATACTCCTGCATGCCTGTCTGCCTCACTATATGCATAATAATGTTCATTTATCATTAATTGTGACCTAATTAAGTCATAGAAGTCATTTAAATGGCCACTGTTATTTTTAAAATTCATTTCCATGTAGAGAGGTAAACCCAGGGAACCAGATATCTATTGGAATCCTAGAAGTTAGGGGGCTTCAGTTGATGGATGAGAATTTGTGACAGAAAGAAAACATAGGGACTAGCCTTATCTTGAGTCTTTTGAAGAGAGAATTCAAATTGATTCCCATTTGTTATCACATATCTAGAAAAAGCCATGAATGATTATTTTAATTTCATGTGTGTAATCTGTATCATTTCTTCAAAGGAGCAAGATCTGGTGCAAACCTTGAGCTGTTTGTCTATGATAATCACACCTGCATTTGCTGAAGTAAGTGTGGGTTATTTAGCATCCACTATCTGTCTCAAGTGGCAGGACATTTTAAATGTTACAGCTATCTTTCTTTGTCAGCTTAAACAGCAGGATGAGAATAATGCAAGCCGAAACCAGGCAATTGAAGAACTTGAGAAAAGTATTGCTGTGGCTGAAGCTGCCTGTCCTGGCATCACAGATAAAATGGTGAAGAAATTAATTGAAAAATTTCAAAAGTAAGTTTGAAGTATCATTTTCAAAATTATGTTAACATTTTGGATGTTATTAAGATGGAATATGGTTACTTTGATGCAGCCATTCATATTTTCCTCTGCAAAATTACTTCTTAATAGTTGTATGCTTGAAAACAGTTTTGTTTCTTGCCCATCTTAAACATTGCTTTTTGTAAATGTGTGTGTGTGTGTGTGTGTGTGTGTGTGTGTGTGTGTGTATGCGCTGTATACGTACATGTGTATGTGGGTGAGCTACCTTGCACATGGGTCTGTGTAGGAAATAGGTCATTATTGGATTTGTTACCCTATTACTCTCCACCTTATTTTTGAGGCAGGGTCTCTCACTGAACCTGGAGCTTGTCCTTTTAGCCAGGCAATCTATCCAGTTATCCCCTGGAATACTCCTCTCTGTCCTCCAATGCTGAAGGTATGGGGCTCGGTCACACCTGACAAGAACATGGGCATTAGGGATCTGAATTCAGATCCTTGTGCTTGGACTTCGAGCACTTTACCTACTGAAACAGTCCAGTATGTTTAGATATGGAAAGGTAGTTTTCTACTGAACCAAACAGCCCAGGGTTTTGCCCTTTCTCTGTTAGGATGAAATTTGGGCACATGTAACATTATGCGTGTTTCCATTCTTGGCAGTACTCTTAGTATTTGCAGAAACGCCACTATTTTGGTTATTTCCAGTAACAAAGTTCCTTCATTTGAATGCTTATGAAATGTTGATTAAAAGGTTTAGAGAAAAAGGTCTAGACCAGTTGTTCTCAACCTTCCTAATGCTGTGACCCTTTAATCCAGTTCCTCATGCTGTGCTGACCCCCAACCATATAGTTACTTTCATTGCTACTTCAGAACTGTAATTTTGCTACTGTTATGGATAGTAATGCAAATATCTGTGTTTTCCAATGGTCTTAGACGAAACCTGTGAAAAGGTAGTTCAACTCCCAAAGGGGTAGTGACACACGGGTTGTGAACTACTGATCTAGACAGTAATAGAGGCTTTGTGTTCAGTTTCTATCTTGTCTCCTACTAATTTGATTTTGTTCAAAAAAGTTCTTACATTTGATTTGAAATTTCTTTTCTTTCTTTCTTTCTTTCTTTTTTTTTTTTTTTTTTGAGACAGGGTTTCTCTGTGTAGCTTTGTGTCTTTCCTGGAAAACTCACTTTGTAGACCAGGCTGGCCTCGAACCCACAGAGATCACTTGCCTCTGCCTCCCAAGTGCTGGGATTAAAGGCGAAATTTCTTTTCTTAAACAAGACTTGTATGTATACATACATATTCATTAGCTTAAGTGAGTTCAAACATGATTGTACAAAGCTTAACATTAATCCCATCATATCTCTTCTTGTCCCATCTTTAGATTTCTTTGGCCAACTGAGCTCAAGGCAAAACTAAATATGTGGCCTATAAAATCCCTCTTAATTATCTTCCATCCAATAAAGCCTACTGAGGACTCAGGAGCTAAAGCATTCTTAAGATCCCCCAGATTCTTATAGGAAACTCCCATCTCTTTTCTTGTTTACAAACAGATCCATTGCAAGTTGTGAGAGCAGATGCAGAGGAATTTTTGACCATCTTTGCATCTTTTAACATCCATATACATGAGATTCAGTGGAAGTAATTTGTCTCCATTCATTGTAGAGTTCATGAGTGAGAATTATAGATGACTTAACTAAAATTACACATTAATTTATACTTTTCTTAATTTTATAGGTGTTCTGCTGATGAATCCTCTTAAGAAATTTGTTGTTGTTATTGTTGGCTTCTGTGTCATATGGACCCAGAGAAAGCCACCAAAGCTATGTCAACCTTAATGATGCTTAACCCATGAGCTCCAGGTGCCTTTTGGATTTTTGCGACATTGAAGATTTAGGAGAAGCTATTCAACTATTTTGTGATGGTGGCTATCATTTTGTATTTTAAAGAGATTATTTTGTAAGGAATAATTTTAATACTATAGTTTTGCCTGTATTGTAGTAAATGTTGAGATACAGTTTTTTTTTTGTTTTTTTTTTTTTTTTAGGTACCATTATTTCTTATGTTACTAGAATGAATAGTGTTTGGTTTTCAATCTTTAGTTAACTGTACACTCATGAAACATACAGGTCTTTCAAAGTCATCTTAAATATTGAACATCTGTAAATCATCAAGCTTAAAAAACATTCTTTTTTTCTTATGCAAACATTCTAAAATGACTGTAGGGAGGTAGGAATAAGACAATACCTTCTTAAAACAAGTATTTTTAATAAGCTCTTGGAAAAAAACACCTAGAAAAATATTGATTTTTCTAGTGAGGTGTTCTGGATTCCAAGCAGCTCCACATTTATCACATTTGAGAACCTTGTGTTTGAAGCATTTCCAGGCAACATGTAGCAAAAGAAGTACCTCTTGGTGTTTTTATCTTCTCTTTCAGACGGAAAGAGCAATTAACCCTTATTTAACATGGTTAGACATTTAAAGTAATCTCATTTAGCCAAGGATGAGGGCTTGATTTAACTGGAGGAGTTTGTCTGGCTTCAATCTTTAAATCTTCAGCTCAAATAACATAGTACATGTTTGGATTTAGAAAACTTTTAACTACCTTGTTGTCTTGTGAGTAGATACCTGATTGATAGGTATGAATATAACGACACCAGCAACTTTTGTCATGGTAATGCATTTTCGTAGAAACTATTTATACGTTTTTCTTTATCATTATCCACACATAAGCATAGTGTGTTCAGTTTTGAAAGGGTATTTAAGTGAACATTGTCTAGCTCATATGAAAATACCATAGAGCACGATCATTTCTCTTCATACAAAGGTAAGATAGACTGTACAGTTAATTTTCAGTTCTATTTATGGTACTGTTGAGTGGGTAATATCCTTTTTTTTTAGCCCAGTATATATACCATGCTTGCCTAAGTGCTGAACTGGGGCTGTAGTTCCATAGTTGTAGACATGTTGGTACTGATTAATTTCAACAGTTAAGATTTTAATGTTTGTATCTGCGCATTTGATTTTTGCACAAATGATTTTTAAAGTATCTAGATAACTGCCAAATACTACAAGAAAGCTGTTGTACAAGTGAACAATACAGTTTTTAGTTGAAGTGGCCATTACATCCCTTCTTTTAAAAAAGAAATACAAACACTTGAGAAGATGTAATGTCATATTCTAAGAAAATTCTTTTTATTGGTGCCTATACTGGAACAGTTGCTTTTAATTGATTGTATTTTGAAGTAATGATTTGGTTAGATTTTTTTCATCTGCTCTGTAATTGAAACTCAATTACACGTTGTTCTCCACAATGCTCTACAAATAATTGTGTGACTTGAATCATGGATTACATTCGTATTTTTGTAAAAATAAAATCAACAAGTTCATAAATTGATTGTGTAAAACCTTACCACATAACTGCATCCCAAATACAACTTGTATTGCTTACTCATTATAGCTTTAGTCCTGTAGACTGTTTCTAGGTGAAGCATACTTCAGTGTTTGGGGGATTTAAAAAAATAAATATTTAAATTTTATGATCCTTGATGTTTGTTTTCTTGAGGGTGGGTCTGATTAGTTATTCTAATTGTTTAAAAATATTCTTCCTTTTCCTTTTATTATGGGAATGTAACCAAGGTTTCCATTGAAATGAAATGTTACTAAGAATTGACTCTACTTATAGCTGAACACATATATCCTGATTTCTGCCTCCTACCTTAACAAAAATGTTTTCAGACAACCAATTCAATGATCTCCCTAATTACCATTTTAATAAAATATCACATACAGATCTGAACTTTATAGTTCTTAAGGAAAATATATATTTAGCCACAGTTTTTAAAAATGAAGATGAGATGAGAAAAAGCATATAACATACACAATTTTGAATTTCTTGTGGGGAAAATATTACAGATAATTTATAAAAAATAATAAAGATCTATATAAGTTATGTATAGGTGGCTAAGCTTCAGTATATTCTTAGTTTTAAATAACTACTCTGTGTCTGTGACTTAGTGGGTTTGTGTCCAGGAACAGAAAAAAGGAGTGGAGTGAAGCATATGAAAGTTGTTTTTTTGGATGTAGAGAATAAATAAGTGTGTTATCTACCATTTCCCTTATTAAATCACATATGAAGTTGTTTATGCTATCACATCACTTATTTGACATTTATATTTAACATTGTCTTGAAAATATATTGGACTTAAGATTATCAACAAAATTCTTCAATAGTCTTCCAGGAGAATTGGTAGACAAATATTGAATGGGTCAAAAGTAGAATTTTGAGGGTTAGAGAAATTGCTCAGTGCTTAAGAACACTGGCCACTTCAGCAGAGGACCTGGGTTGGGTTCCTAGCACCAACATGGTGGCTCACAGCTGTCTGCAACTCCCATTCCAGGGGATCCCACCCCACCTTCTGGCCTCTACGGGCAGCAGGCATACTCATACACATAACATTTTTAAAAAAGCAATCAAATTGAGCTTCACACCACGTTACATCCCTGTAAGTCCCAGCACACCGGAGGACTAGGCAAGAGGAGCATGAGAACTTTCATTCCCTGTCAGAGCCTGGTGTCAGTGTTGTCTTTGTCTCAGCCATCCCTTATTCCCACTTCACCCTGGCCATACATTCTCTCTTGTCCCTGTCCTTTTTCCATTCTCTAACTGTCCTGTTCTGTAGATATAGGCCAGAACTACCTACTTCCGAATTTTATTAAAACAAAAAGAAGGCCATACATATAACTTCTGTTTGAGTGGATTTTCCATTACTGTTTATTAGAATAACACCTCAGATCCTTGCCTACATGCATGTAACCAAGATATGGCAAAAATAAATTCCGGCAAGAGAAATTAATAAACAAACTTGCTTATTAACATTGATTCCTACCATATATAATAAGTAGTTAAGAAGAGAGAAATTAGAAATCAACATCATAATATCTTCGTCAGGCACATTATCTGGCTTGAGAAATGAGCCTAATCCATGAATATCCAGCAGTGAGATTCTTTCAAATCTTCTATTAATTCTAAACATGTTCTGCTAAGAGGATCTATGCCACTCACCTATGTATATTAACATTCTTAGTATATAACAAGACTGTTCACTGGGTCCCCAACAAGTCATGAGGAGAGAAACCATAGTTTAGCATTACATAAGCAAGTGCACGTGCTTGCACACATACACACACACACGCACACACACACGCGCACACACACACACACACACACACACATGCACAAAACCAACATAATCATGGACTACTAAATCACAAAGCGGCATTAGAAACCAGTCTGTACACCAACCACATCATCATCATTCTTCAGCATTGAAGAATGGCTCTTCATTTATTCTATCTGCTCAAAGAAATGTATAATGGTGGTGACATACACTTCTCTCACACTGCCATAGTGCTGGGGAGGAGAAGGCATGTTCTAGAGTCAGTTTGGAGGAAAGACAAGAGTGAAGCTCATAGAATGAGGCAGCAACTTGATCTTTCTTAAGCTGGGTGCCTGAAATGAGAAGAGTCCCTTAGCATCAATTAAGAGGACTGAGGAAATGGTGTATCAAAAGGTTCTTAGGTCTTACCTAAGGTGGTAACATGGAACTGGCCAGGAACATTCACAGAGTTCCCTCTTTCAAGCTAAGAAATAGTTGCATGGCTTTAGCAAAGTCCTGTCTTCAGCCCCTGGTGTGGTGAAAGAAATATCTTCATCCTCTTCATCTAGCTGCAGACTACCAGAAGACAAGCGGATTCGGGCCCTAGGTGACTTTGTTCCTTTGCCATACAAAGAGTAGTAGTCTGGTTTAAGAATCTCTGATTCTGAATCACTGGACTCACTAGCTACATACCTTTCTGCTGAGCTCTGGTCCATTAGAACTGTGGGAAACTCCTGCTCTGCAAATGTACATGTAAACGGATCTGTTTTACGAGTCAAAGCAGGACAAGGTCCTAAAGGTCTAAATTCTGACCCAAAAGGAAAACGGATAGTTTTCATGTCTGATTGGCTCTGAGATCGTTTAGGAGTTTGCTCTTGAAGGTTATATGCAAATGCATCATCTAAATGTGGGTCTTCCTCCCCTAGGTCTACATTGATATTGCTCCTACCGCTAGTTCTAGCCATAGCTTCTTGGAGTTCTTGAAGGTCTTGCTGTAAGCTTTTTATCCTGGTATTCCTTGGGCTCCTTTTGGCTGGTTTTATTGCACTGGGATCTATACAGCTGCCTGGTCTCACACTTTCCTCTGCCATGATTGGAGACCATCTGGGTACCTGGGGTGGCTTGTCCACATAAAAAAAGACTTGAGGAGGCATAATATCAACCTGTTGACTAGTACAAGGAATATAGGGCACATCGGTGTATGTTAGCTGCCTTGCTGGACTCACTTTGCTTGTGAAACCAGGAGATGTGCTTATGTGATTGTCCACAAACTTGGAGTTTGTTTGGAAGGAGCTTAGAGGGCTCCGTTCCTCAAAGAAGTCTATGGGATCAGGGTCAGTGTTAAAGACAGGATCTGCATAAACAAAGGTGAAAGAGGAACTGCTTTGGGATGGGTGGAGCGGTGTGGGATCTGCCTCTGGTTTGGAACGCTCCAGCTCCGCTGCAAATGTCACCTCGACTGCTGAGTTCCTCCTCCTACTGTCTAGCATAGGCTCAGATGCATGCACTCCATTCACATTTCGGTAGTAAGCGCTGCCATATGCAAGTCTCAGATCTTCCACCTTGAAAAACAAGACACATTGATATCAGATGAAAAGAAGCTGTTTAGTTGGACATGGGGAGGGTCTTACAGTTACTCTCCTATTATGAAAGGCTGATTTCACGAAGTCATTTAAGTCCATGTTCTTTTCCACAGCAGATAAATATATGTAATGACTTATACTGTGCCCCAAGTTGTATGTTAGAAAATACATGCAGCATTCTTCATTCTCAGTGACATCCTATTTCTAGCCTCCACATTTCATGGGTCCTGCAGGTACCATTGTATTTCAAGCAGTTCAGTTTGGTAGCTGTATCAATGAAATAGGTGGGATTACCCCTGTCTGCTTTGACTAGCTATGTGGACCTTAGGCACTGCAGTCTAATATCCCTACTCCATCCTCCTCCCTATTTTCTGTAAATAAAAGGTAGAAAGGAGAGCTGTGAATGGCCTGAGAGATTCATAATCTAGATGGTCCCTTTCATCGGTTTCCCTCTGATTCCTTTTGGATGAAAATCATCTGTGACTTGAGCGAAGGCATGAGAGTTTATGGTACCTACAATTAACGTTTGTAGATAGTGCCAAAGAAAAGCGATCAACAAGTTTCCTGATCCAAGTCTCAAGTGAAGCCATCATCTTACAGTTCCAGGGGCATAACTGTATCCAGAAATCATGTCACACAAGTAAGCAACAACGCCATATACCTTTCTTGAAGACTTATGGTTTCCACTGGTAAAATAACAGAGCTTTGAAGTTTAAAATTTTGAAGGCCTAGAAATGTATTAGTATCTGGAACACCAGAGGTTTCCCTTGTGCACAGTACACAGTTAGCTGTAAATAGCCTATTAGCAGGAATGACTGTGCCAAGACCTCTCCAAGTGGTAACCTCACATGGAGTGACCTTGCTACACAGTGGATGGTTCTGGCAAAATATATTCTTAGAAGCATTTGAAGACTGGATGACTTATACTTATCTAAAATAGGACTTTTCAGAAACCTTACTTGTTTTGACACATCAGAGAGAATGTCTGGTGATGACCTGCACTGCCGTTCATGATACTGAGATGGATACTGTTTCCTGAAATCCCCAAACAGAGAAGTCATTGAAGTGCTCATTATGCAAATTATAGGATACATAGATGTCTCTAAATTCAACTTCCAATCAGCATGAGAAGAGCGAAGGAAAAGGGCGCACCTTTCAAACGGCAGGCTCTTTAACCTCCCCTTTTTCCCATATTCCAAAAGTTGCCTTTGAGTTCTTCCACTATCAAAAATAAGAGACAAAAATCATTAATTCCATCATAAGCCTATGCGCCACTAAAACCTGAAAAACCTCACCTTTGTTTGAAGCCTAAAGTGTCTGAATGAGTGGCATACCTTGTAACTCTCTATCACATTGATGCTATACCTACTTATCTGAAGACCAACGATAGAGCGGTTTCAACTATCCAAAACATAGGCTTTAAAAAACCCTTTAAAAAACCACCAACTGACTCTTATTTTACATGCTTATTCTAAGGAGGTTATTTATTTAGATTCCCAACCCAAGGTAGGTGCAAAGCAACTACCTAAACAGTAGAAAAAATGCTGTAGGTAGGCTTATAGCAGTAAAGAAATCTAGCTGACTGCTGGGAGAAACACGAGGCAGAAAGAAGTTACAACAATAATAAGACCCCAAATTTCGGGGCCCTTTAACCAAAGGGCAAGGCCTGACATGCCTCTTCTACCTAAGGCCATTGTCATATTACAGCTGCCTGTAAAGGATAAGAAGGGAGTTTTATAAGAACTTAGGTTATTAAGAAAGAAAAATGTGCTCAATATCATCTGTTTAAGAAGACAGAGATTTGTAGAGCACACTTTGGAAACATTCCATCAAAAATATGTTTTTTAAATATCTCTATTCTTCCAAGGGCAGGTTTCCAGAGTCTGAAAAATCCCTTATGTGGAAACATTATGATTAGACTTATTTTTGTAATCACTAGAGTTTTGTAAGCTTCTCCCAATGGATTTCAAGGCTAGTGTGTTCAAATAGTAATAAGATCTCAGTTCTACCTCACTTCAATTCCTCTGAGGTGGGAACTGTATTGAGAAGCCTCTAGTGCAGGAGTGCTCCATCTTTTGAATCCCTTGACCCTCTCCAGTGTTTGCTCACTCTATCATTTCCCCTAAATGCCATTAATGGATGCTGCTGAGCCTTCCTTCCACATCTTGCATATAAGCTGCCTTTAAGGGAGACAGTAAGTTCATTGAATACATTTTTTTTTTCAAATACCCTCTGCTACCGTCCATCCTTACTGTGATTCTGATCCAGCCCCTTTGGTTAGTAAATACTGACCTAATGCAACGTACTAAGAATGAACAGTAAGGAATATTTATAATCTTTCAAGTGAGTTGAATGGATTCTTTATTGCTTCTGGAATTCAGACTCCTCCCACTGCTTCCCGTGTTATTGAAAAGAAGCAGTGTGCATGGTCTTCCCGTATGCAGTGTGTAATTACCTGTAGCGGAAACTGGAACCCTTGCTGCAGAATAGTGTTTTGGGCTTTGATTTGGGCTCTTCGGAAAGCCTGAAGAAAGCATGGTACTCCACACAAGTCTTCCAGAAGGCCTTGCATGCATCTCGGCTAGCCATGGTGAACTCCAAAGTGTCTTTGCACAACACCTGTATAAACCATTTTCTATCAAGCAAAACATCCTGCAAGAATACCAAAGACCTTCCAACCTCAATGCCTTCTAAACTGTCAGTCCAGCAGCCCAGGTGGTGTCTGGTTTTCCATTTTGGCTCCCCATAGGCTCCACAGCACTGAAACCAAATGATTAGCAGCCTTCCAAAGATTAGACACTGCCTTCACTCATACACCGAGCCTTGTCTAAGAAGCTTTCCACGTTCTCCTCACCTTAAAGGCTTTTCTGCTTTGCCTCTTTGAGGCTAGAAACATTTTAGGAAGTTGTAAATTAGGTAAAAATGAATATCAAAGGGCTTCTTTTTCAAGGTGGCAAGAACATATAAATGACCAACAGGAAAGGGGAGGGGGAGATTTCATTCCCTCTGTAAGGATGATTGAATGTATACAAGTGTTTTCAATGTCCCAGCTAGAAATACACTTTCCTCTATATACTTTCTCATACTACAGCGCTTTGTGTTTCTCTCTTGGCATAGTCCATATTTTAATATGTCCTAAGGGAACTTGGATTTACAGTTCTAAAGCACAAGCTTTTCCCATCTTGACTCACCACATACACTCACTAGCTGAAGGCTCTATGGCACGCTCCCAGCCCTCTTTTCAACAGCCCCACCAGCTCTCAGAGCTGACTGCCCCTCCTCTCATGCCCTTCCAGGTTTATGCGTGCAGCCCCTGAGGCTTCCCGCAAAGTTGACACTAGGTCTGGGACCATGAGCTATTCAAATGAACACCTTTACATAATACCAAGATCTAGGCAACACAATCCAAACTGGATCTTCTATAGGCCCAAATTAGTTGATACACATACAGTTTTTTCCCTTCACGGTCAGTCATTAAAACATCCTTTCTAATACCTTTTTTCTTACCCCGTGCAGTGAACAGTCACTTAAGAATTACTGAACACCTACTTCTCACATTCGGCTCAACCTAAGCATGTAGTTGATGTTTAATAATTTTTACTTAAGGGAAATTAGTGAAGATACTTCATAAAATATAAAAGAGAACATCCAATAATTATTTTTTTCTCCTAGATCTGGTGGCCCCCATTTGACTCATCAGATCCCTCAAAAATGCTGTCCACAGAGACTCGCCTTTCAGTCCAGCTGCCTCATTTCCCTATTGTATCATTGATTCTGGTTTTTTTTTTTTTTTTTTTTTTTTTTTTCGAGACAGGGTTTCTCTGTGTAGCTTTGCTCCTTTCCTGGAACTCACTTGGTAGCCCAGGCTGGCCTCGAACTCACAGAGATCCGCCTGGCTCTGCCTCCCCAGTGCTGGGATTAAAGGCGTGCGCCACCACCGCCCGGCTTGTATCATTGATTCTGAAGTGCAAATCAGATAGCATAGTGTTTTGCCTTTAGTTAAAGCATCATTAAATCCCTGCTCATCACCCACCACCCCTCAGGGCCAGGCCCCTCTCGCCATTTATATTCAAATCATTTCTAGAGCAATGACAAAATTCCAAGTGAACAAAAATAGAATGTATTAGGAACCTACTCACCAAAATATTAGCATGAAGTTTGATGAGAAAATGCTTTCTCTTAAAACTCAACTTTCGGATCTTAGCCCAGTTGAAAGTATTAATCTTTGTATTTCCCTATAATGAAACAGATAGCCAGTTACAGAACATGTCTGCATGAGTCGGGTTGTGCCATAGTAGAAGTGTGACGGAAAGTACTCTTCATGAATAAGATCCTCTGAGGCTAGCCCTTACCCAGAGAGAACCTGTAGAACCAAGCAGCGTCTGCCCTTAAGCATTGCAGGTAGGAAACAAGTTCCCCCAATATAGAAGCAAGAAGGAGCAACACGGGCACTTTTAAGCCAGTCCAGTGAGACTGTAACAGAATGGATTGCTATAATGCCTTCTGTGATCTCGCCTCTTCCTATTTCCACATACAAGTGCTAGAAAGAAAAGCCCATTTCTCCTACTGCCTCGTTTACTCAAACATCTTGAGGAGCTCCTCACTGGCCACATCATCAAATGTGGGTTGGGTTTTGCTGTTCAGTATACAGCCATGTCTCCTACTGCTTGTTAGCTCAAACTTCTGTGTATATCTGTACCTTCATTCCCGTGGCCTCTGCATTCTCCCCTGCCCCAAATGTCTTCTGCGTCATCAAACTTCTTCCCAGTGCTGAGGGCACGCTCCCTAGGACATTCTGATGCTATCCCACATACCCCATTTCTAGCTCCTCTAAAGAATTTTCGTTTTAAGCAGACCAGGAAAACCAAAATTGTTTAGAGGAGTTAGGGGGATAATGATGATAGACAATGGTACCTCAAGTTGATTTCTAACTTGAAATACAAAATCCTGGGAAAATGATGATGTAGTAAATACCAACAGCTGCTGGCAGGATTCAACATTAATTCCCTACCAGCTGGCACTGGTAAAGAGTAATAAGTAAGGGCACATCACAGTTTGGGTCACTTAGGGTGGCCCCGAACCATCTGGAAAGTACTACAGCCTAAGGTTTTTGGATATCTGAATCTACAGTTCAAGAGTCCCTAAGAGCTTCTTGATTTTATCACTTCACCATGCTGACCTAATCTAAAGTGTGATGGCCTCAAAACCCAGACCTCACACACAGGCAAATCACATTGGGGAGAAGTCTTATGTACACCATTTACAAGCACTACTTCCGGTCTAGTTGGTGATAAGATAAAGTCTTATAATTCTTTGGGGAATAGATATTCGAGTTGAAGTCACAAGAACTACTCCCAGCACAGTGAAGGGAATTCAAGGGAAGGGTTGGTACCCGTAACACCAGTACTCCCATGTGAGCAACAGCCAGGTGAATCTGCATCCCTTCGCCATCACTGGCGGGCTGAGGTCTGATGCCATACATATCCAGCTTCCTTGCTATGTCAAGTAGCAGAATGTCTGATTCAGCTGGGCTCCGGCCACTGCAACAAGAAAGGATTAATGAGCCCAATGAATGCATCAAAACTCACATCCCCCCAACCTTTCCTCTGAGAGATACACAAGGAGCTGAGTGTTTTCTTGAGACTGAAGCTTTCTCAGACGTAAAGGCTTACTTTTAAGAATCTGTCCGAGCTTTAGTGTCCTCCATTGGGAAAGCAGGTGCCAGAGAAAGTACTTACATGTGCTGCTGATGAAAGTGCATGATCTTGCTCTCTAAACAGTCTTGGCTTGGTAAATACTGGGTTTGTACCAGATGCTTCCTAACAGTTTCTTCATGAAAGTCTCCTAATTCTGCTGTACAATAGAAAAGTGACATTTTTCACATTTCCATTGAAGTATTAAACAATGTACACTCTAAGAAACCTCCTGTTCGCCCCCCAAAAGCCTTTTCTCTGCAGCTGGTGTAGCCCAATTCCCTCCCACCTTATGCTTTGTGTATATTTCTGTTCGTACAGGGCAAAACTAACGGACTCATTCTCGCGTCACAAAGCAGTGGCTTTCTGTGAAGTCTCAGCCTGTGTCGTGGGTTACACAACCAGAACAGACATTAAAAGCTCCAAAATCACACTTGAATATTTTGTTAGGTTTTTCCATCTTCTGTACTCTTTTTGCAGTTTTGCCTACTTTCAATTAGCCCCTGTTACAGACTGAATTTTGTCTATCTCAAATTTGTAAGTGGAAATCCTATCCCCTAGTGCTACCACATGTGACTTCATTGAGGAATTAGCTTGTTAGTGAGAACACAAGCAGAGAACTGTAGTCCAGCCTTACTAGTATTCATTTAAGAAGAGGAAAGGCAGGCACACCGAGATTTTCGGGATTAGTACACAGAAGAAAAAAAAAACATGATGTGAGGACGCAGTAAGAAGACTGCCTTCATCAAGCTGACGAAAGAGGCTTCAGAATGAAGCAAAGTTTCCAATGCCTTCAGCTGAAACTCCCAGCAGCCAGAGTCGGAAGGAATCCGTTTCCTCATTTAAACCACCTAGTCTCTGGTATTCTCCTATGAGAAAGCTAGTAAAAATTAATACATCCCCAAATAAACTATCAACTAGAGTACAAGCCAGCTACAGCCAAGTCATCACTCTGTGCTCGGGGAATTTAGTAAATCCTCAACATTTTGAATCCCCTGTAGACAAATCATCCTTTCCAAATAGCTGGCAGTTTATTCGTGAACCTTCTACTCTTTTTCAGATGTCTCCAGTTTATTGATTAGAGACAACTATTACAGGGATTAAACGTGCACTAGCAGCTCCGCACTTACAATTTTCTACCCCTACTTTAAACGGCCTTAGACTTTTTACATTTTGTCTTCTTTGGAACTGTTATGTTGCTTCTAGGTCTAAGATTCAGAGGAGCCTCCTTTTGCATTGGGCAGCTGTCAGTGCAGAGACTCCTAAGTGGTCAAATTACTGTAAGTAAGAGATTAGGTGTCCCGCCCTAAATGGACTATCCTTACCACCACCATCGTTGAGGGAGCAGAGAAGAATAAGGAGGCAGAGAGAAGAAAAGGACTGGAGGGTGGGGAGGAGGGAGTGCTGTGAACTGCTGGCTTCCGAACACTCCAGGGCTAGTGCACTATGAGCTCACAGCAGCTTGATCACCTGCACAAGATCACACAAGCCAAACTTCTGGTAGAGACAGAGGAGTGGCCTCTGGGCCCCAGGCTTTACTAGGGAGCTCCTGGCAGTTGATAGCTGCTGGAGAAGGGAGAATCATTCTTCTTTGAGCGTGTAACCATTGGTAGATATCCTGTGTTCTGGCCCCATATCCATGCACATGGGGGCAGCACTAACTGGACTTAATCAAAAACAAAACAAAACAAAATAGAAGACTAGGAGTTGGGAGGGGGGTATGTTGGGGGATACAGAGGGAATTGGAGTGGAGAACCAGCAGGGTCTGACCATATTTCAATGTAGGAAATAACAAAGAGTGAGAATAAGAATTAAAAATGATAGTTATACAGGTAATGAGATATTTCTTTATACCTACTATGATAGCCATAATATCAAGTATTAGGGAAGGTGGGGAGTTAGAAGCTTCAAACTTTCTTGATCAAAGAATGAAATAATCCAGTGATATACATGAATTTGTACAGTTAATTTTCATTGATAATCATAATTATAAAGTATTCAGGGGAAATGTATCACACAACCCAGCAATCACCTTTCTAAAAACATATACAGGAGTTAAGAAAGTATATATACATACAGAAACATGTATGCCAATGTTTATACTATTATTATTAATACCTAAACTAGAAACTTCCCTAACTCTAACAGACAAGGTGACCAGATGAACAAAATGTAATAAATCCATAAAATGGAGTATTATTCAACAATAGAAATGAATAAACTGGGATATGCAGAGATTTCAAAAAACACTGTTCAGTGCAGAAGCCAGATACAAAAGATCACACATAATTGTTCCATTTATATGAAATGTCCTAAAAAGCAAACAAATGTATAGAAACAGAGAGTTAATCAGGAATTGCCTGAATCTAAGGAGAGTAGAGAATGGCAAAGCAGCACAACTTCTCCCCCCTCCCCCGTGTGTGCGTGTGCGTGTGTGTGTGTGTGTGTGTGTGTGTGTGTGTGTGTGTGTGTGTACACATATCCTCCCCTTTCTCTGTCTCTGTCTCTGTCTCTGTCTGTCTCTCTGTCTATCTCTCTGTCTCCTCTCTTCCTGTTTTCTATATTTTTAGATAGGCCTGGAACTCACAGAGTTCTGCCTCCCAAGTGACGGGATTTGGGGAGAGTGCCATCATCCTCAGCTTCTTTTGCTATTGACATGGGGTCTCACATAGCCCAGGGCAGCCTAGAACTCATCATATTGCTAAGATGGCCTTGAATTTCTGATCCTCCTGCCTCCACCTCCCTTGTGCTGGGATCACAGGAATACATAACCATGCTCAATTTATATGGTGCTGGGAATCAAACCAGGGGCTTCTGGCATGTTAGGCAAGCACTCTACCAGCCAAGTTATATCCCCAGCCCTGAGAGGTTTCTGTTGACGTTATAGAAATGTTCTAAAACTGGACTGTAGTTATAGCTAGATGGACGTGAACTTACTAAAACCCACTGGTTTGTGCATTTTAAATGGGTAAATTTTACAGCATGTAAATTACACCTCAATTGAGCCTTTTTTTAAGAATACAGTGCGCACACACACACACACACACACACACACACACACACACACACAATGTGTGTACATCTTTCAGGTTTCTTAAGAACAAAACCCTATAGTGATTATAAGGAAAATATAAGAACACATGAGATTTTTAATTTCCTCTCCATGTACTTCTACGACAATTTAGCAAGAAAATTGGTATCATCAGTAGCAGAAGCTACCAAATGTTATGTTCAAATGTTATGCCTTTCTGCTCCAACTCCAATCATCTCTCCTAAAATCTCTTATTGTTCTATCTACTACCACCATTCCCTCTAAGTTCTAGATTTTACCAAGGCAGCCAATATGGTTTTGTTAAAACTTAATTCAGATTGTGTTCTTATATTTAAAATAGAGACCAAGAATCCCTTCCTATGGATGTGCTTCTGATGATTAAAAGTAAATGTTCTTTTTCTCTTACCTCAGTCTCCTGTCTCTATGGCTTCCCATCTCATCTAGGTCTTTAATGAACTTTTAACTCCCCTCTACTTACTTACAAAGGCTCCAGCTAGCCACAAAACCTTCTTGATATTTCTTAACCACTCCAGGCATGTCCTCCCCTCTGGGCTTTTTCACAGAGTGTTCCCAATGTGTGGGCCTCTCTATCACAGGACTCCTTGGCTTACTTTGTGCCTCCTACAAACCTCCAGTGCCCACACCTAGAACCACCCCCATCTCCCTTCTATGCTCCATTTTTCTCCGTTGCTCTCATCACTTCTGAACATTCATCATATATATTTTTCTTACTTTGGTCATTGTCTGACACTCTTGCACTGCCAAAATGTGAGCTCCATGAAGATTGGTGTTGTAGCTCACTGTGTGCTCACAATGTTTATAATAGGATCTAACAAGGTGGCACTTACCATATTTTTTGTTGTTTAATGACTGACAAAGAAGGATTATATTATATTATATTATATTATATTATATTATATTATATTATATTATATTATATTATATTATGAGTTTCTAAGAAGGAATATTCATTGAATCATGTAAATCATGTTTGGTAGGGACTCTCTGGCTAGAGGTGTATAAAAGAGGTGTGAGTAATAGAATGCCAAAGCCAGAATGCTCAGGTTCTTGAATGTCTTGCCTATAGCAGGCACTCAGCAAATATTGGACCAGTGAGAAAATGGAGAGATAAATGAGCAATTAGGCTGTGATTCTGCGCATGACCTTGAGTCCTCTGAGTCTGACTGGGATTGACTGTGAAATGCTAACTCACTAGAGTCACAGCTTTTTCTCCACAAAATGAGTGTTGACTACATACCTTCTGGAAAAGCTGAGGTTTTCTACACTGTACCTGAAATGGGCACTAGGCAATGCCCAACTCCATAAGGCAGTTAAGAATAAAACTGGGCTCCCCCAAAAGCAGTCACCTGGAGACCCACACTCTCAACTGCTATCTGAAGAGGTAACTCATGGAGAAGGATGCTCCTCCTACCTGCTCTACCTCATGCCTCATATATCAGTGGCAAGTATGATACTGGGCACATGGCTCATGCTCATGACACTCAAGACCTTTCAACATGATGCTTCATTTGTCACTATGTCTCCTAGAGAGACACTGTCCCTATGCTATGTGTGGTCATTCTTCATCCCCTGTCCCACCACCATCTTCACATTCAATTCCCACGTATTCCTTTAAGCTCCCAGACAAAATCCATCCCCTCCATCAGCTTTCCTTGACTCTTAGGGCAATTTTCATCTGCTGCCTTTCTGAGAGTCTGGAGCTCTCTTTTCCCAGCTGGGAATCACTTGATAAACTGCCTAGGATGCAGTCCCTATCCAAACACTTCACTGTGTTGTTCTCAGCAAAATCTGAAATCTACCATTTATGGACTAGTAGGAAGGTAATGAACAAAGGTCAGAAATGAACTTATGAAATAAACAAAAAACCTGAAGCTATGATTCTGCAGAATTATCAAGGAACAGTGTATTCTTGGAAGGCCTCTTCAAAATAGAAAAAGTCCAGCTGGTCTTCGAAGAGATGTTATCTCCCACTGCCTAGACCCTACCCTCCAGGCTGCAGGAACAGCATGGCCTGGCCTGTGTAACTCCCTCCCAGGCAGGCTCCCACTGTTCCCCAGACCTCCTCCAGTCTACCTTCAAATCCATGGTAAGAATTATTCAAACCAGTTCCTGGACAGCAAGTCAAGGGACAGTGACAGCAGGGTAGGTAGACTGAGGTAGGACAAAACCAGCATTTACTTTTAACACTCAGAAGCACCTTCTCACTATTTTAAATACAAGAACATTCTGACTCAGAGAACTGAGTTTGCTTTATAGTAATGGTAAGGTAGTAGGGGCAAGACTTCATTCAGCTCTCAATGAACGTGATGAAGCACCACTTCACTGGGTCTGAGCTAGGTTCTCTCTCCTCCGAAGGCTGAATACAGTGCCAGGCAGGCAAATTGGAGATGCTTCCTTCCTTTGCTTGGCTCTATCCCTGGTGAATGGGCCAAGAAGTCGAGTATGGGTACTCACATTGTAAGATGTGTGACACCATTAACGCCGTACAGTTGTCACTGCATGGCAGCCTTCCCAGAGCCAAATCTTTCTTTATTTGAAGAGTGAAAAGATACCTGAAAAGGATTTGAGGGAAAGATCTTGACGAAGAAGCAGTAATACAGAAGAAAAATTTCCTTTTTCCCAGACAGAAGATAATTCTAGGAAGGAACAGCATTCAGTCAATTGGAGGCCTTTGTGGCATGGTGAATCATGCATAGGCTTTGCTTCAGAACCCATCCAACCCTAGAAGACAACTGGCTGACCCAGCACATTGGCAGGTTCTGCAACCATTAGGAATTGCCCTGGCTGTAGCCTGCTGTCAGCTTGAGGGGCTTGGTCAATCCTCTTCTGGTGCTTTCTGCCATGGAAACAACCACATCCTGAGCTAGAGAATTGGGAGCCTCAGCAAGCATGAACAGACTCTGGGGGACACCAAGAGCTGTCAGGTCGGCAGGGCCATAAGAATTCTAGAGGCTGGTGGAGCAGGAGCAGTCACTCCATTTCACAATGATACCAAGACAGGGCCCAAGCCATTCTGGCCAGGCTGTAGCACTCTAAGATACTGGAACTATGGCCAGACCCTAATACCTGCCGCTGAATGTAGGATACCCACGCAAAGTGCATATTTCAGGAATCAAGGATATCAAGCCATGCCTGTGCCTACCCTATTCCTTTGTCTGGATTGCTATGTTACCATCAGCCAGAGCCCATTTGAGTATTTTACGAACAGTAGATGTGAAACTAATGGTTGATGAACTTAGCGATGCAGAACCTTCATCAAATGCAGGTTTGTGTTTAGGGCTCTGCTGAGCTGAACATTTGTCACACACACTTCAGGCCTTAGTAAAAGAGAACTCGTGTGTGTGCTTGCTCATATGTATGTGTACAGAGGTCAGAGGACAACTTTGGGTATCAGTCTCTGCCGTCCACTTTATGTAAAACAGGATTTTGGACATTGATTTAGCTGGCTTGCAGGCTTCTAGGTATGCCTCTCATCTTACTGTAGAAGCACTGGGATTCGGATGTGCCCCATGACCAGCTTTATGTGGGTTGCAGGGATTTGAACTCTGGTATTTACACTTATGTTGCAAGTGCTTTTCTACTGAACCATCTCTCCAGTCCCATGGCCCGCTTTTTTTGGTGAATAAATGTATAAGAAAGATTCCACTGTTATCTGCTTTCTTTTCCAGAGCAAAAATCAGTTCCAATATTTTATTTTATTTTATATGCAAAAACCTGCATTACCTACTGTGAGTATTTCCCTATATAAAATAGAATTTTCTAGATTAAATTCGATGTGGATTTTTCAGTAGCTAATGCCCTGAAGGCAATGTAGTAAAAGATAACTAGTTGCAGGTGATAAATGAAAATCTGGTCAGAAGATTCTTGTCAAGTGATTATTTAGTTCATAAAAGCTTTAACCATTATGTCCCTTCAAATTGTGAGGACCTCTAATGCACTAGAAACGATTCAGTCAAAACAGTTATTTTTGTATAATATTCTCAGAAGTCCATGCCTTGGCCCCAAACAAGGCATATTTTTCATCTCTACAAGAGGTAGGTTTTCTTTCTTTCAGTTGTTGCTGCCAGGTTGTTGGTTTGTTTGTTTTCACCGGGTCCCACATTATAGCCCAGGCTGGCCTAAAATTCCCTACATATCCCAGGCTACCCTCAAATTCACAGCAGTGCTCCTGCCTCAACCTGTGGAGTGCTGTGACTGCAAGAATGAGTGACCACACCCAACTCAGTTAAGTATTCTGAAGTGGAACAACAAGGACAACTTAAAGGAACCCCAACATTTACCATTGCCTGTTTCCAAATACAGATGTATATGATATTAATTAGTCCCACTACAAAAGCAAAAGGGAATTGAAGTTGGTTCTTAGCAAGGATAAAGGGAACTTTTGTCATCTGATTGTCCCTTGCTGGGAAGAAGGCAACATGCTGCCTCAGTAGTAGTGGGCTATCACCTAAGAAGGCAGCTGCCTGCTGTAGATCCTTACTCTGAACAATCGATGAAACATGTATCATCAAATTAATTTTTCTCGTATTTCTGAGAGGGTTCATCTCCATCAAAATTGGTCATAGTTTAAAACCCAACTACGAAGAGTTGGTGAATGCAAACTAGTTTACATAGCAAGATATCAAGCTATCTTGGCAAGTGGTTGACAACAAACAACTGTGGAGAGACCTAGAAGAGGGGAGGCAGGCAGCTGTGCAAAGACCCCACACCAAAGGAGAAAGTCAACCTGCCTCACCTGGAAGGGAAAGATGCCAGGGAGATGAGCTCCCAACACCCTGTGCTTTTTAACTCAGTCAACTTTGGCTTCCAGGACATGTTCCTTATTTGTAATCTAAAAGACCTAGATCCTTTCTATGTGTAGCAGACTCAGTTAGAAAGCAGAATATGTTTTTGGGGAGTTATAACACAATGTCATTTTGCTGAAGCAGTTTTTCACTGCAATTATAAAGAGCATTTTTCATAAGTATATATCATCATTGCAGAATGTTTCCCATTCTGCCTATGGGATACATCCATAAATACATTCATTTGCAGTGGTCACAGGCATTAGCTGGCCTGAAAGCTATGCTGATTGAAACACAGATGGCATAAAACAGCATGCATACTATTGTGGCAGTTAATGGAATAAGCTTCAAAATGCCACCCAGGTTTGCCACTCATCCATTCTTAGTTCTGAAATTTGGAGAGATTAACATTTGGGGGAACAGCCAGAGCCTCCCTCTTTCTAGCCCCTCACTTTGTCTTAAAGAGTGACTTGAAACTAAGCCATGCAAAAAGGAATCAGAACCCTTTCTTCAATAGGTGGAGAATGGGTATTCTCAAGTAACATCATTCAGCACACACACAGTTAAACACTTTACCTTGTGAGTTCTTCCCGAAGGTGTCCAGGGTCCACTGGGAAAAATTTCACCATAAATTTGAAAACAACCTCCTTAGGATCTTAAAACACAATATCTCCATAAGTTTTATTAAATGTTCATTACAACAGTTAAGATCACACACACACACACACACACACACACACACACACACACACACACATGCTCGCACGCATGCTCGCACACACACAGTGTCCTGCTTCCCTCCTCTCTTCATTACCCTTTCCCATGACTTATTTTACATTTCAGTTTTTCACATGTATCCCGTTACCATTTCTGGATTGTGATCCTATGTGTATAGCAACTGAGAAAGTCCTCCAATTCATCCCCCTTTCACACCCTTTCTCCCTTTGGGTTTCTTTTGTAAAGATATGTCCATTGAAGGCCTACTCTGTCCTTTCTTAAGAAGTGAGTCATTCAGAAAGACGATTTACAACTCACTATCTGTGAATGTTCAATCCCGCCTGAGGAAAGGGCCCAGGTTCAGCTCAGGCACATGAATGAATGTCTTAAAGATTTCATAAAAGGACTGAGAAACAGGGCGGACCAATGTTTCTATCAATCTTAAAATATACCACAGAGAAACCACATCTACATATTTTCACACCTACTTGCATTTGAAAATGAGAAACTTGAGGCTGGGGGTGGGGTTCACTGATAGGTTACTTTGCTAGCATGTACAAGGTCCAGGGTTCCATCCCCAGTGCCAGAAAAAAAGAATAAAGTTTGTTAGATCAAAAGTAACCACACACAAGTAGCAACAGTGTCATCCATTCAATATATCTTTTCTGGGTGCCCTCCATGGGCAGATACTGTGGAAATTTAAAGATACTCAGTGCTCCCAGTCTCTTGGAGAGACAAATAATTAAACATACCAATTTGAGTACCACACAGCCTAGGTTGAGGAAGCCTTCCTAGAGGAGCTGACATCTAAGTAGGTTAACAGAGGTAGGAACTAAAATGGTTAGTGGCAGGGACAAAACACTTGCTATAGAGTCCAGAGCTTTGCGCACCATGTTAATAAGGCTGAACTTCAGGGGTCATTAGGGAGCCGTGGAAGCATTTTAAGCAGGAGGGAGATGTGGTCAGATATATCTCAATCGATCCCTTGGAGAGTAATATAGGTACTTAATTAGAGAAGATCAGTTCAGAAGCTACCGGAATTGTGTGACATAATCACAGAATCGGGGGAAGCAGAGTCACAAGATGCATCAATATGTGAAGAGTGGAGTGGAACCAAGGAACCAGGAAGAGAGACTGAAGCAAGTTTTCCCAAAGCGTTAAGACCCACTTGCAAAAAAAAAAAAAAAAAAAAAAATGCCTGGGGAATTAGCTAAATGGGCATGCCCCTAGACCCTTGTCCCATGAATGAGGATGAATGAGGTCCAGTGTGAGATACAGGAATCATTCAAACATAAACTGGAGCAAATGGCAAAGCTTGTGATGGCGTGAAAGGAAAGTCTTCAGGCAGATGTTGAACATTATCGCAGATTGATGCTAATGGTGCTTGAAGATCCCCAGGGCGAGAGTGAGCTCTACTCCTACATGCAGTCCGCAGGTGGCATAATTACCAGAACTCTTCAGATGCACTCTAAGACCCAGTAGCATGAGCTTCTTCATCTCAGACAAAATTAAGACAATTTTTCTCTATTGCTAAACTTACTGGACAGATGAGGGCTGATGCAATCTAAGACCCCCTTCCCATTTTAGTAAGGTGAGGCAATGCATGGGGCTAGAGGGGGATTTTTCAAGCATGAACTAGGACTACATTCCTTGAGTGATCTTCCATACTTACTTTTTACTTGCTTTGTTATGGGCTTCAGAAGTTCCAACCAAACCTGTAACAGCATCAGTGGAACAATTGGTAGAACACAGTGGCAGCGAGCACAACTTTTTTCTTTCTTTTTTGGTACCAGATAAAGGTCAACATCAAATGAACAAATGCTGGGACTGTTTAGATTTCTAAAAATACGTGGAAACAAACAGCCATGTCAATGAGATGATGTACCTTCACCATTCTCAGTCAGCCCCCTCGTAGTTTTCCAATAACACTGAACACTGTTGATCTATAAACTCTGTATTGTTGACATTCCAATCACTGCCTTGGTAGGATGATAGCGGTGTCACAGGCAAGGCTCATCAGTGGCTATGAAGACTCATAAAGGCATTTGGTTTCACATTTGAGTCCTACATTCCCCCTACCCTTACCCTTGCCAATGCCCACTTAGTAATAAGACTTTCTGGGAAGGTGCCAGATTATAGATATGCCAAGGCAAGACGCAGCAGAAGAACCTTCTGAAAGGTAGGGCCCCAGAAACAGGGAAAGAAATCTCCCTAAACAGTCATGAGGTCAGGAGTCTTAATTCTGGGGGTTAAGGTCCAGCCATTCAAAATAGATAAAGCTTTGATAGCTGGTCAAAGAGTAACAGAAAAGGATAATGAGGCAGAAGAATTTGTTTGGCAAACCAAGATAGCTTAATAAACAAAGAGTGGGAAGGAAGACAGTTTTAAATACAAGAATTTTGCAAGGTATAAATAGGTTTTTGCATTTTTAATTTGGGATTGAGCCTTATGTACTTAGGTGCAAACTGCATTTTGAATCATTTCTAGACAAAGAGAACCCCGTAATAAAACCCACTTACATTATTTCCAGAATGGCTGCAGAATTCTAATCCAAAATATTCCTTCTCGGAAAGATTGAGATGACTGCAGCTCAGGTTAAAGAGTGCCTTTCCGGATGATTTTTGCTAAACAAAACAGATTACAACACAGTTTGAATTCCTAGTATGTAACGCATGACAAAGGGGAGAAGCCCCACTGTTTAGAGAACCTGCACACCACCTAAAGATGTTGAGAGCTTTACAGATACAGACACATCTACCTCCACACGCTTTCAGCCACATCCCTAAAAACTCCTCAGACTAATGACAAGCCCTCTTGGAAGAGATAGCTTTGCACTTAACTATAGCTAGATCTGCACATTTATCCTTCACATAAAAATTCTTAATTCATTTATCTCAGGCAGCTTAAATGATTTCCCCCAAACTGACAGACGGTTTAATCAAGATGTAAATCGGACCCTGCCATAGCCCTACTTCAAATCCTTCAGGGGCTCTCCTTCACTGCTTAGGCAGGGAGGCTGGCAGCTCTCTCCTCTCACTTTGCCTGCTTGCCTCTCCAACTGCATTTCTTGCTCCCTCTCTCTGACACACTGCTCGCTACTCATCTCAGCCTGCTTGCAGTTCCCCTGACATGTCAAGTCGCTTCATGCCTCTGTGCTTCTGCTCACGTCCTTCCTTCTCCACAGCCTGCCTGCCTTTCCTGTCTGTCGTTGGTTTGGCTTACTCCAACTCAGCTCAGATGTCATTACCCAAGAAGAGCTTTCCTGATGCTCTCTGCAGCAGGTTAGACCAAAGGTGGACCCTGAGTCCCCAATCCCCCGGCTCACCTCAAATAGGACACATCTGACCAGCCTTTCTTTTCTTTGTTACTCCCCAAGTCTAGCTCAGAGCTTGATGTACAGTAGAGGCTTTTTAAGTGGTTGTTGTTCTAACAGGAAGTTGACCAAATTCACCATAAGAGTTCTTTCAGTAAATTTCATTTTGCAGCTTTGCCCACAAAATCTGCATACAGCATATTCTGTTTACATAAGCCACATATACTTTTCTTCATAAAGCTCACACATGCTCTGAGCACAAAGCGGTGCCTTTCTTCGGCCTCTCTGGGAACAAGCGCTTTGAAAAGGGCTCTGTGCAAATCTCGTTGAGCTCAGTGTGGCTGTGATGGCCACCATCGCTGAACTCAAGCGTCGCTGTTGCGGAGAAGATGGCCATGGGAAAATTGGACTCTGGCTGATCAGCACAAAAACATGCCACTGAAAACCCCTAGTTAAAGCAAAGTCACAGGGTGCCCAGAGTGCTGAGAGAGAAGCCAGGTGTGGGTGCCCAGAGTGGAGGTGGAAATCACTGAGCCATAGAATTAACAGCAACTATGAGAGGGCAGAGGTCACCCTAAGGCAGCGGCACACGGAACAGAGCCTACATCTGGGATTTAATAGCTTCCAGGAAGGCAGCCCACCTCCCTACCACTTCCCCCACTGACCAAAAATATGATCCTCTCCCCCAGCCTTTTCCTCCTTCAGTTACACTGCACAGAACTCCAATTTAAGATTCATTTGGGTTAACCAGGGTCCTATTTTTAAACTCAAATAGGCCACAAAGGGCAAAAGCGATTGCACTCCCTCGCACCTGGACAGAAGGCTGCCAGGCTGAGGGAAGACAAGCTTGATTTGATGGGGGAGATCGTGTTGAAGCTACTGGCCAAGAGAAGGGAGGCAGGCCTGGAGCTGGAAGTGGGGGTGCAAAGGGCATGGTGGGTGTCTAGTGGGAGAAGAAAGTGCTGGCTAGGGGGATGGGAGTGGGGGGGGTGCCTATGTGGCAACCTTGCCTCGGGCAAGTGCTGACACAGACCATTCCAGACAGATGAAATCGCTCCTATTTTTAAAGTGCTCCAGACAAGGAGCTGCCACGGGATTTTTATTATGAAGAAAAAAAAAAGAATTTCTAAAGAGAGAGGGATGACAGCAATACTTTTTCCAACACCATTTCTATCATGAGGACTAAATTCTGTCATAGACTCCAGTTTCTTCGCAAACAATTTTCAAAGCTTGAGATTCTCTCTCTCTCTCTCTCTCTCTCTCTCCCTCCTTCTCCCTCTCTCCCTCTCCATTCCCCCTCCCTCTCTCTCCCTCTCTCCCTCTCTCCCTCTCTTCCTTCATTCTTATTCTGATTTTCCCATCAGGACATCTGCTCCCTATCAACACTACCATACTCTATATGTTTGTATATATGTGTTTACTTAAATCCTTGTGTAGTCACAAAAACTATAAAGCCATCCATGGAAGGCTTTCAAACAAGGCTTTCCTTTTGCTCCCTTCCTTCAGCTTCCCTACCATGTTTATTACTATAACCCACCGATTCTTCCATCCCTCCAATGTTGCCAAATGGTTTTTGAGGCCTTTGGTATTTTTGAAGTTGGAGTCTGGGCGCTCTTGTGGCTCAAGCACTCCACCCCCATCTTGGGACAGGCATTTTTTCCTCCTGGTGTGCGTTGAAATTGGCCAGCCTTGTGGAATGTGGTACATAATAGGTAGGATTTGGGTTCTGTCTCAACATGCAACCTTTCATTTTTTTTTCTACTGTTACGATCCAGTTCTTCAACATTTGTGTTCTGATTTTTTTCTCAGAGTATCTGTTTATATACAACTTTTTTATCTTTTCCTTTAAGACTTCCAGTTTTCTGTATAATTGTCTGCTTGTGTTTAAGATAGCACATTATAACATTCTAATCAAGCTCCTTTGTAGATCTAAAGTCTCTGCCTTCAGTCAGTCTCCTTACTCAAGAAAGCGAGGCTCCAATCCTGACTCTTGTCTTGGTCTCATCTCCCTTGAATAGCAGCAGAGCACTGCCTTCTAAACAGAACTTTTAATTTGGATGTAGCAGAGGCCAAACAGAGTTTCACACGCTATACAAGTGCTCTACCACTGGGTTACATCCCTAGTCCTCATGTTATTTGAAGTAAACGTGTGAGAACATAGTTATATAACGTCCAGTTCACGGGGTCATAACCACTGGCACTGAGGTCTGGAGGTTCCAAACTCGGCATCTCATGGAGGCACTAATATTCCAAATGCTTAGTTCTAAAATCCAGGTTAGCCGACTCTCTTTTTACCTACAGTTGTCATAACCAGTTTGTTCAAATCCATCTGGGCTGTAATCCTTCTCTGCTCATTTTCTGACTAGATGAATGGGAACAAGGATACAAGTCAGTGGATAGCTATGCCCCAGCTTGATAATCCACCTTAGTTATTTTGTTTTTAGTGTGTGTGTGTGTGTGTGTGTGTGTGTGTGTGTGTACATGCATGCGATGTTTGTGTGTGAGAATACATAGGCCACAGCACAGGTATGGAGATGAGAAAACAGTTTTTGGAGAGTTGGAGTTGGTTCTCTCTTTCCAACTTTACGGAGTTTCTGGGGCTGGAACTCAGGCTGCCAGGCATGCATGGAAAGCATCTTCTCCCACTCAGCCATCTCACTGTCCCACTAAGTTGCCATATTTGCTCTTCATCACTTTTGACTTTGTGTTTGTTTATTTGCCTGCTTGAGGAAACTGACTACCTATGTAGCCCAGGCAGGTCTTGAACTCACAGTCTTTCCTGTCTCGCTCTCCAGAGGGCTGACCGAGATTATAGATGTGTGCCCCTGTACCAAGCTTCATTCTTTCCTTTTTCCAAATGTTAAATGAACTCTCCACCAATGAAAACTGGGAAGCATTTTGAAAAGAATACATCTACCAAGGGTCCAAGGGGAGTTACAAGCATGGGATGAGCACTCATCTTGCATAGGGAAATCAGCACATCATGGTAGCTAGGTATGCAGGGTTTGCAGTCCAGATATACCTAAGTCTAGTTCTGACTCTTCTCCCAGGAGAAGGGTTATCTTAGGCAGGCTGATTTGTCTATCCTGAGCTTCAGGTTCCCTCATTGGAAAATTGGACACAACGACCAGTTATTATGTAAGTCCATTAATGTGAACTATCTAGACTCAGCAAGTCCATAGAGACAAAAAACAAATTCAGGGTTTCCATGGGCTAGGGCCCGTGAGCAATGAATGGCAATGACTCTTAATTTGTACCAAATTTCTTTTTGTGATTAAATGTCCTAGGATTAGATAGGGTTTGATGGTTGGGCAACATAGTGAACTATTACAGACCATTTATTTGTATACTTTAAAATTAGGAATTTTCTAGTATTTGAATTATAATCTTAACTTCAAGAAGAATTTTAGTGAGTAGCTCATGAAAATATTCTTCTGAAGTACTTAATATGGTACCTGTCTCAAAGAAGTGCTGACTATTTATTCAGTGACCACATAATTTATCAACCATACTCGGATACTTTTAAGGTTGACAGGGGCCACTAATAATAACTACAGTTGCACAAGAGGTATAACCCAGGACTGTCTTGAACAAACCCTGGTGTGTGCTCACATACCTCTCAGCATTTGGACTGCTTACAAGATCCGTTTTCACAGAAGGAGTGTTTCTTTGTGTTATCAGAATCTGGAAGACTGGGGCTCACATTCGTGATTAGTAGGTTTCCTACAGTGGTAATTGAACAATTGATCTTTGGGTCGCTACAGCCCTGTGCCTCCATGTTCATATGGAAAGCCTCTGATAAGAGAGCAGGGAAGTGTTTCACTAGTCTCACCCTTGTCCTCGACACTCTAACACTTCAAAGGTCCAGCTCACCCCTCCTTTAGCATAGTCCTCTCTTCTTCTCTTCTCTGCTTCTTTTGGTTTACTTGATCTTCATGCTGTCCATACGCTAAGCTTATTTCTGACCCACTTGCCTTTGCCATTGTATACACCATTACCCACCATGACCCTTTCCATCTTCTCTTCAGTTCAGTACACATTCAGTACTCTGGGCAAGGTGCTTTCCTACTGCCCAGTGAGACTGATGTGAGCAACACACAGGCATTACTATGAAGGAACACATAGACTGACTGACAGGCAATGTGGGCACACTGATACTTAATCACAGCAGTGTGAAGGTCCAAGTGCCTTTGTACAGGAATGCATGAATGGTCAATATGAGATCTCATTCAACGTACACCTACCTACCCCTAAATGGGATAGTAGGTAGCACAAGGGACTTCCAGCAGAGGGGTCACCCAACCAGACACAGAGCAAGAACTGGTAAAAGAAAAAAAAAAAAGAAGAAGGAAAGAAGAGTCTCAGAAGCAAAACGGATTAGCAAATCTTGTCTAGACAATGACCCACCAAGCAGTTTGCTGTTGCTAGGAAAGAAAGTGAAATTCAGTAGCTGCAAAGCTGGGCAGGAGCCATATATACGAGAGAGTGTGTTTGCTGGCCTATGAAGCCAAGCCCCGAAATGTGGGCCTCAGGAAGGGAGCAAAAGACATGAATGGTTTTAAACAAGACATTGATGTGGTCAGAATCTTGCTTTAGAAACATAAGGCAGGAAGTAGAGCACAGCTCCCCAAACTATAAATTCCACGTGAATCCCTTGGGGGTCTTGTTCAAAAGCAGTCTGATTTAGTAGGTGTGGCTGAAGCCTGAGCATCTGTGATTCTCGCTGCTCGTGGGGTCCCTGGTGGAGGAAATGCTGGCTGGGACTCCTTTGAGAAACCAAGGTAGTAGGGATGAACAGAAGGTGGGGCAAACGGGTGACAAGCACATACTTTAGGGTAGGCACCGTCATGGTTGAGACAAGTGAAGATGATAGGCTGCGAAGGAAGGCCATAGGCATGACAACAGGGAAAAGCCGGAGGTGAGCCTTAGTACCATAGTGGGCACAAGAAAGCTGCGTCATTACTGCTGGCATTCTCTTTGCAGGCTGTAGAGTCTTGCCTCCTGCCAGGGTAAAGGTGCGCATACACCACCACGGAACGGAGGTCACAGTTTGCTGTCTACTGGGATTTTCTTTTCATTTTTTTAAACTGCTCTTTAAAAATGGGGTGTGTGTGTGTGTGTGTGTGTGAGAGAGAGAGAGAGAGAGAGAGAGAGAGAGAGAGAGAGAGAGAGAGAGAGAGAAAGAGAGAGAGAGAGAGAGAGAGAAATACGTGTATCCATGTTCCTCCTTTGACACTCCCTATCCTTTGCACAAGTCTGAGAAGAAAAGCAACCTTTGTCGTATCTTGTGCCCTCTGCTGGCAGAGTGACAAAATAGCCAACCCTCTCATTTATTCACCCTGCTTTTGAAGTAACTAACTCCACCTGGCCTTTTCTTTCCTGTTTCCTGGGGTACATTTCAGAGCTTCTTTGTTCTGTGTCTTTTTTTCCGCTGACCCCATCCATCCTTCTGGAACTGCTCCAGATCAGCTGCCTCTATGGCAGTTTAATCCCATTGTATCTTCATGGAGACCTTTGTGACATAGTTCCCTCTGGATACTGTGCTTGCTCCTTTCTGTTCCTTGAAACCCTTCATTCCTGAACTAGAGCAGTAGTTCCCACCTTCCTAACGCTGCGACCCTTTAATACAGTTCCTCATGCTGTGGTGACCTCCAACCATGAAATTATTTGGTTGCTGCTTCATAACTGTAGTTTTGCTACTTTAAGATTATAATGTATATCTCTGATACATAAGATATCTGATATGTGACCCCCCCCACACACACACACACAGGTTGAGAACTACTGTCATATAGAGCTTTTTGGAGCCCAGAGCCAAGCAGAGAACTCTGGGGGACATGTTCTAAGTAGAACAAGAGGTCCTGTTTGGTGCATTTCTGAGTGAAGCAATGTTGTCAATGGTGAGGATTTCATTCAGTCTTGTCCTGTATCTTTCACGTCCATCCATGCCTGTGTTGAGAAACAACAGCAGCAGGCATTTCATCCATACTGAGCTTGGCCTCTCCTGAAGAGAAATTTTTCTCATTTCTTCATCCCTACTGACCAAGGAGTCCAAGGACTCCTTCAAGACTAAACTCTGGCACTGCTTAAAAACTATTTTACTTTTTCATCAAAAATACAAATACTCTGGGGCCCAAAAAGATGGCTGAACTGATAAAGGCACTTGGTGAAAGAAGGAAGGGGCTTCCTTGAGTTGTTATGCGCCATGGCATGCATGTACACATGTATGTGCTCTCTGTCTCACTCTCTCTCTCTCTCTCTGTCATTGTTTTATATATCACTAAAGAAATCAATTAATTAGTTAATAAAATAAATATTTTTAAAGATCGAGAGAGGCTGAGTGGGCAGCCAGAGATAAAAATAATAATAATAATAATTCTGACCCTGTAAAAAGTGTGGCATGTATCTTACATATTACTATTATCCAATGCAACTTACCTTCTGAGAAGTGAATGGAAAAGGGAAGGGGAATTTGCACTAGGAAAGCTGCCTAGAGACATAGGCAAGGTGGCTTCTTTAGGACAGGTCAGAAAAGCTTCCCCTTCTGGGGGTTAATTCCTGGTAAGAAGAGAACTGTCAGAGCCTGGAGAAGCTAATTAGCAGGCAGCGGCAGCTCCTTCTAAAATGGAATGCTCCTTAGCAGGCAATCTTGTCTTTTAGCTTTTGGTGGCGAACAAGGTGCAGTTGCACATAAAACAACAAAGATGAAGTAGGAAGTCGACAGAGGCCCTTTCCCCAGAGCCCGCTGGACTCAGCAATAAACCCTGAAGGGAAGCAGTTTAACTGGGTACTTAAGGTTTCCTCATGGTGGTAAGCAGAGGGGCCAAGCCTTAGAGTTGCTTGTGCATGTGTGAAATTCACACTAAATTACAACCACTTTTCATTTGGTTTTGGACAACAGAGCTGTTCCAAGTGCTGCATGTGTGAAAGATGAGAGCCTTCGAATTGCTCCTGATTAACCCGCTCAAAGAGAGTTCCGGCCATGTGACTTTCCCTGGGCCGGATTGGGGGGGTGTCCTGGAGACTCAATTGAGCAGTTGCCTATCACCCCTTTTGCCCTTGGCCATATTGACGCCAAGGGAAAGCAAATTGCAAAGAGAACTCTGGAATTACAGAATGTAGTATCTGCTAGGTGATACTTTATGGCAGACACCTTTTGAATGAGAATGCATCGTGGCCTGGGGCTTTATGGAGGCCTGGCATTGACCCTGACAGGTTGCATCTGGTTCAAGTTGCTAGATTAGTTGCAAACTGACTCTCACCACTCAGTCACCCTTTTTACTAAGAGGAGAAAAAAATAACCCACAAGATTACCACCCTAATAGCAGCCATGCCCTCACTCCTGGGACATTGAAATTATCATGCTTGTACTGGAAAGACTGCTGCAAAGTGACAAGGTAATAACAGCATTCTCAAGACAGAGCTCCCAAGTCGTCTGGAAATTACTAGCTACTCTGGGTAATTAAAACAATTATAATTGTTTGTTTCCATGAAGTGCTTAGCACTAAATCCATGCAGTGTGCGTGAGGCACAACCAGGTTCCAAACGGCTGTTGGGAATTTTCTTCTAAACTTGAAATCAATTCTCTCTCAAGTAATGTGATAAACAGGAGACCATGGAAGCCATTCCAAACTCCATGCTCCAAAGCCTCATTCTACGAGTGTGGAAGCTGGGATGCAGCCCGAGTAAGACCCTTGCCTGGGGGCTATCAGAAATTGAGTAGCCTGCCTAGGAATGGAACCCAGGCCTCCGGGAATGTGCTCATGTCAGCCACCAAAAGGTTCTAAACCATAAAGGGAACGCTAATAGCTAAGCATATGAAAGATAAGACAGAAACAAGCAGGGTCTCATGAATGTGCCCTGTTCTTGATCTGTCCCTGCATCCCCACACCTGAATGGCCTTTTTCTGAGTTACTCTCTCCTGTTCACTGGGACTCCCTGACACAATCATCCTTTCTCACCAGGGGACTGTAGTGTTGGTTCTCCTTTCTTTTCTCTGCTTCTAACTCTGGTGCCTAGCTTTTTCCATGACATCCCTCTTTATTTTCCCCTGGTTCTGGTCTCTTCCCTCCTGGAAACGACTTTGCTCAGTTTGGCTGAATGGCCCACCTGGACTGTGAGCCGAGTGAAAGCCACTTCGTTCTGACAGGCTGTGAATTCCAAAAGAGCCCCATCCCTAACACGTTAGAGATGCTAAGGAAAATCGCCTCCCCTCTCCTCTGTGTGTGTGTGTGTGTGTGTGTGTGTGTGTGTGTGTGTGTCAGAGAGAGAGAGAGAGAGAGAGAGAGAGAGAGAGAGAGAGAGAGAGAGAAGGGGGCAGAGAATTTGTGGTCTCTAGGTAAAGAATCCAGGTTGGCCTTGAACTCACAACTCTCCTGCTTCACTGTCCTCCGTAAATGTAGTAAAATCTGGGTGAAGGAATCATGGTTGAATTTTACTTTTTTCTTTTTGATTACCCAAAATTTGTAAAATGTTTTGTAACTTTTGTAGCTTAGGTTCTATCATTTCTGGAAACTGAATATGAAATTCTTTTCATTAAGAAGATCCCCTTCAAGGGATTCTGAGTGGTGCAATGTCAGATCAGAGGAACTATCCCTCTCTTTCTGGGACAACGTGTCTCATTCCTTTATTCTTTCAACACCCTCTCATTAGCCAGGTGTGTTTGCTTGTTGAGAACTGAGGACCAGACTAAGGGAGCAGCTCTTCCCTGGAGCAGGAAGCCCCTGCCTCTGTCTCACTTGGACTCTTTCCAAGTACCACACTCACAGGAGTCATTTAAGGCCTGTCGAGTCACTCCTTTGCCCTCCAACGCATGCGCCTAAGTTCCTGAGCCCAGCATCTAGTCTCTTCCTATGGGTTTGGCTGTGTGGTACTAACTTGGACCTAATATAGCAGCTATTTAGAATCCAATTAGCTCTACTTGCCTCTTGACTGGATGCTGCATATGCTGTGCACACAGTAGGTGCTTTATAAAGACATGCTAAACCTGGGGCACAGAGGTATAATTTCACTCCAGGGCCTGCCTGTAACTTTCTGTTCTTTTCCTTGTAGCCTAAACTGGCACGTAAGCACCCAAGTCCTGAGGACTCACTCACATATTTGAGAGTCTTGAAGTAATCCAGACACTACAATCAAAGCCTAGGGGTAACACATTCTTCTCAGCCTGGGTTTGGCCTCAGTACAGTTGACCTTTGCCATTTCCCACCTCAACATTTTGATATGGAAACTCTACTGTGAGGGTGTGTATCAGAACTCAAAGCCGCTGTCTAGAATTCTCTAGTCATACTCAGGTGCAAGCACAGTCGTGTCCAGAGCATTTTTAATTCGTATATTTCCTTTAAATACTACACATCAAAAAAATCTAATGCACAAGAAAGAAAAAGCATGATTTGACTTGCAAACTGTGAAAGTGTGGGGAAGCTGAGAAGAACTAAGTTATGAGCAATGTTCAGAGGGAAACTTGGTCCTAAGAGCTGAGAACCTTTGGGTCTGAAAATTAGCCATGCCCAATACGTGCTTCCCAATACCTTTCTCTTTTGATTGCTTGGGTGGAATTATTTCTGAAGAAGGATCTGGTTAAGCTGACTCATTGCTATTTATAAATCAAAGCCAAACATATTCTTCTCTTCTGAACGTTAAATTTGACATTAGCTACTCCACATTGTTTCAAGTGCAGAACTGTGCTCCTGGTAGCATCCACACAAAGACCTCAGGGGTCTTTGTGAATGATGAGTCCAGATGACCTCTCTTCTCTGTTGTTCTCTGCAAGAGCCTGAGGCAGGGTGCTTATCATTTCTGCTATCTCCATTTCAAAGAGACAGAGAAGGCTTACTGAAATCACACAGTTATATATCTGCATAGAAAAAAGACTGATACTCTACTATGTAAAATACGTGTGCTCCATCTTTCCTGCCTGAAGATTTTTGCCTCCTAAAACCAGAAAACTGGTATTTAGTCTGCTAACGAACCCATCTGAGCAGGGACTAGCTGCCTCGCAGCTGAAAGCATGAACAAAATTCTCTCAAAGTTTCGCATTTATTGAACGTCTACTGTGCCCCAGGTTAAGCACTAATAAATCAACATACGTACTTTGCCTTCACAGAATTAACAGACCTCATTGTGAGATCCCCCCTACAAAGAACGACTGCCTTCCTTTGTGTCCCTTTGTAGTGCTCAGATACCACATACCTTGCCAATGTTTCTGAACCGTTCCCATTGTTCATCTGTCCTGTTCACAGAAGACTGCTTCCTCAAGCCAGGTTCCCCTTACCAGCTGCTGATCACTATCTTTACCATCATTCCCTGCACTCATGACAGCTAACAGAGTGGCTCTAAAAAGACGAGCCTTAAAGAATGGATAAAGTGATCAAATTTACAGGCTCTTCGCCCCATCCAAAGCTTGCTTCTACTACTTAACTAGATAGAGACACTTTTAGTGCTAGGAATTGAACACAGGGCTACACACGCGTCTGGCAAGCATTCTACCACTGAGCTACATTCCTAGTACTTTTTTTAGATTTGAGTTTTAGGCAAGATCTTGACAATTTACCTAGTCTGCCCTTGAACTGTCTCTGTGTTCCCAGGCAGGCCTTGAACTTGTGATATTTCTTCTTTAGCCTCCCAAGCAGCTCGAATTAGAGGCATGACTAGTCTGCACCCCTGAGCACACTGCTTTTGCGCCCCTCCCAGCTGCTCATCTGTGAAGTGGGAGTGTTGCTACCACCCATTCCATTGTGGATTTCAGTAGGGGACTCGTGTAGAATTCCTAGTCTAATACCTGGAACACAATAAATATCCTTTTAACACATACTAGCTATTATCATTATAATTTAGGTTGGAGAAGAGTTCGGGAGTCATTGTGGGCTAGTGGACAATGGGCTGATGTTTAGGGGCAGGTAACTGGAACATCTGCAGGGCACATGACTTTGCTGTAAGCAGCTTTACCACTTTAGGAGGAACCCCTATCTTGAGGCTTATGCAGAAAAAGACTTTATACTGCAACAGTTTTAAATTTATTATTTGTAAATGAACAGGTAAAAATTACACGTATTTATCATGTGCAACATGACATTTAAAATATGTATACACTGTGGAATGATTAATTAGAGCTAATTAACATATGCATTACCTCACATATTTATCATTGGGACAGCTTTTTTAAATGAAGTTTCCCTTGCTGTTTTGGTTCTGGTTTTTGGCCTTATTCCAAAGCAATATGTGCTTATTAAAAAAAAAAATCAAGGTATTAGGCATGATGATGCATGATGGTACAGACTTTTAGTTTCAACTATTTGGGAAGTCCCAACTGCTTGGGAGGCTCACCTGAGGTTTAGGATTCCAGATCAGCCCTGGCAATACAGTAAGTTATTATCTCAAAAAATGGATAAACAAATAAATCTGGGATGAACTGGGTATGCTAATATACATCTGGAGTCTCAGCATTTGGGATGTGGGGGACAGGAGCATCAAGAGTTCAGCCTTGGTTATATAGTAAGTTCATTGAGCTTAAAGGTAATCTGGGATAGATGAGACCCTGTCTAAAAATGAGGAAAAAAGTAAATAGGAAAAAAAGAAATTACACACTCATAATCTCATAAGTCAGCCAATCTAATGACCTTATAATAAAGCTTTTTAAATAATTCTTGATGTATGTCACCTAATTCTTTAGTGACAAACTTCTTAAAAGCTTAGCACTGCATCATAAATGCTGCCCATGTAAGCTGTCTTCTCCTCTTAGCGATTGCAAACAAAATTAAGATGAATATCTTTGCACAAAAAGAAATGCACACATCTATATACACAACCTTAACTATTCCTTTAGGATAGATTTTTTTTTCCTTTCAGAAATTCAATTTCCTCAGCTAATTTAAGGCAGTTTTGGTTGTTGTTGTTATTGGTTGTTTTAGTATTGCTTGAGACACAGAGCTAAATAAAATTGACACATTTTAGAAAAGATTTTTAAGTGCTGAACTCCAAATACAAGTTGCAAAAAGAAGACATGACAGTGCGCGACTTTGCTGCTTGTGAAGCAGTGACGGGATGTTCTGAGGCCAAACTGGGCAGCTCTGCGGTCAGTACATTGCCCTTCGCTCCTGACTTGTCTTTCCGTGTATTTGTGTGACCTTGGGCTCAAATGTAACCTTGCTGAACGTTCATTTCTTCATATGAAATGCCTGCCTTGTCTTTTGCTTCTCTCTCCTGTCTCCGCTCGCAGTGCTCTCTTTCCTCACCATTCAGATCCAGCCAGCCTGGTGGACACTCACCACCTACCCCCGCTTCCTCCTTTGTCTCTCAACCATCTTCAACTCTGCGCCCTCAGCCCCCAACTCCCCAGCACATGCCTAAATAATTAGCACTGGTCATTTAGGGCTCAGGTCAGACACAGCTTCCTCCAGAAAGTCCCATGTGACCATCTTTAAGGTTCCAGGGAAAAAAGCCTATTTTGGTAGATTCCACACAATGTACATTTTAATTCTTCCACCGGTCTATTAAGTCCTTCACTGCTACTGCGGTGCCTGGAATTAGTAAGGACTCCTAAGTTCTTGTTAAATGAATGACAAATGGATGAAGGAGTATAATCATTCCTGTCTCCCACACTTACTAAGTACTGATTGTGTGAAATAAGTGGGACCTCCAGGAAGGTAAGGAAATGGTATCTCATGGCTTTGAAGGCAGTTGACAGTAACTTTGTGACAAGACTTTGCAATCACTTCAAACATCCTGAGTGTGGAGTTCTGCAGAACCTTTGTCTTTCCCTAAGTCTGCTGAAAGGTGAATTTCAACATCATAAAAGGGATCTCTGAGGGCAAAGGGGTGCTTGTTCAAGACAGCTAAGCCCTACGATTAGCGGTGAGGCGGCGCCATGCCTAAATGCTTCCAGGGCCTGGGGTCAGCTCATTCTAGACAAAATCCATTTTCTGGCCCCACATCTTGGACCCAGAAGACAGGGAGGAAGTTGGGGAGAGAGCAAAAGGGGGAATAAAGAAAACTGACCTGCAAAGAGACTCCGATGGTGTTGGGGGCAGGGGCAATAGCTGCTGTGTTAAGAACTAGACAAGCTATGCATCAGCCAGTTCCACAGCCTGCAGAAGTTCTCCTTCAAATGTCTGACACTTTGTAGGTTTGCTCAGTGCTGTAGCCTCCAGCAGATCTTATCAGAAGCGCTTGGCCCTTGTGGCCCATGGACCAAGTCTGTACTACCTAGCTCCTGGGGTACAGACAAACTCTGAAGGCCAGATCTCTTAGTGGTAGAGATGCTCTACCCAAATGTTTTCCAGCTCTGTCAGTCAGGCACAAAGCTGTTGAGTGACACCAAGCATCACAAAGGCTAGCACTGCTCTCTGACACTTGGCTGGCAGGCTTCAGGCCCTTACTAGGAAGTAGCTGGGCCACTCCTGTTACCCCCAGTTAGTCCTGCCCCCAGGGCCATACCCTTCTGACCCCAAGACATTGGACTCCCCTCAGTCACTTTGAAATTTTTCTTTCTCTATGTGGCAGTTGTCAACTTCATTGTCTTAAAGGACAAGTTGAAACTAGATTCTAAGATGGTGATGTGTTTGTGTTCCTGACAGGTCAGACAATGAGGCAAATACAGGACTGCGGTCCCTGGAGAAGAGAGAAATGCATATAGAATTCATTGGAATCTTTCTTGTTGGAAACAGAGTGCTTGGCAAAGATTGGGGGGGGGGGGGCTCAGCTAGGACTCCTCAGCACCAGGATGGCAGGAACAGCAGGCAGGGGCCCTGTGCTGTGATGAAAGGTGAGAGGATGGTGTGGAGGCTGACAAAGGTTTCCTAGTGAGATCTGAGCTTGCTTTACCCATCAGGGCTGCATTAGAGGATTGCTTGACCATGTGCATGGTTACAAGGTGATTGGAAGGGTCTGCACTTGGCTGAGCTAGGGGGAGGTCTTTTGTTCTACCCCTTGGCATTCCTATAAAAGGCCTTTTTAGAAGAGACAGAAGGGGCTGGTGGATAAGGATCCAGGCCCTCCCGAGGTTATCCTGTGTTCTGTTTCTCTTTTCTATCCTTCTATCTAAATATTTCTCACTTCACACTCAAGAGTACCCTGGGGAAAACGTGAAAGGGGGCCTCACACAGAGAAATGGGTAGGCTCCCACAGGGTAGCAAGGCCTCAGCTAGCTGAAACTCTTTACCGAGTTTCCCACGAGTGCAGACTTGAAGAAACTTCCATCACCCACCAGACTCCAAAGCCAGTTCCCCCTGTCCTCCCCCCACAAAGCTCCCTTCAGATCTTCTTGGGACTGGTTCCCTCCCCCTTTCAGTTGTGAAGAGTGAGGCGGCTAGGAGGAGCCAGCTGCAGGCCAGGCCTCTCCTCTGAGCTCTGGCAGGAAAGCAGCCTGGCAGCCAGGTGACAGTAGATGAAGGGCCTCCAGTCGAGGGGGGCTGGGCGGTTGGTGGGATGAGCAACACCCAAACCACACTTGGCCTGCTGGCTGCTTGACAGATAGAATACAAGCGTTTTCTTTCTTTTTCAGTTCAATTTATTTTCCAAATCAACCAACCTTAGGCTGTGAGGGACAGAGAAAACTCAGTTCAAACAAAAGCGTTCACTGGGCAGCACTGGCCCCTGTAATGACAAATAAATCCCTGGCAAAGACACTGCTAATATTGTCGAGGCTGGGGCTTGATGATTCCTGGCTGATTTTCTGTGACCTGACCTTCCAAGTTCCTTCCTTTGGCCTTCTTTGCACAAGTCAGGGAGGTAGTAAGCTGCTCCAGTCCGTCTGTTTTTCTATCTACAAATCCTTGGTTTTGAGGACCCAATATGGAGAAGTCTGCACGGATCTACAGGGCAGATTACAAATTTCTGAAAACTCAGGAAGCTTCACTGCTCACACTGCGATTCCAGAGAAAGCCTCCTGCCTAAATACACAACACAGCCAAAGTCAATAGTCTGCGACTTGAGTCCTGGTTCACCTATTAAGCAGCAGTGGGATCTTGGGAAACTTAAGCTCTGTATGCAACCATTTCCATGCCTGTACAATGGACAGGAACCTAACATTTCTGACCTCAACGTCTTGGGCTATTGTTGCTTGAATGTAAGTCTCAGGATGTCTGTTCAGCATTTAAACTTGGATGGGCCAGTGAAATGGTTTAGGGGGTAAAAACACTTGCTACCAAGCGTGATGATGACCTGGGTTCAATCTCCAGGAGCAATATGATGGAAAGAGAGAACTGACACCCTCAAGTTATCATCTGACCACTGCACATGTATGAGAGTACATGTTCATACACACACATACACACACCACACACAAAAGTAATAAGTAAAAATGTAATAATAAATTACATTCAGTCATATCCATGGGCCTCAGTGTAGACTTAGCGGTTCTGCTTTCTTATATGTTAATTTGTAGCAACTCTATGAGTGGGTACTATTAATATTCCCTTTTATAGATGAGACTAAACCTGAGTCACAGATAAGTTATAGAACTACACTACATAATGACACTTGTTTATTTGATTTGTGTGAGAAATATGTAAGATGGAGCATGCAAAACATATCTAGACTATACTGTTGATCAACACTATCTATAACCATTATTCAGCAATATTGTTGCTATTATTGACTGGGTTAGCATTACTATGAATTGTGACCATGAAGTAATTTACAATGTGGGCAAGTATAAAGGGTTTGCCTGCTTCCATCTGCTCCCTCAAAGAAAACTCTGCATTATTTCAGGTAATACTAGACAGTTATTATTGACCCTTGTAGGATTAATGACCAAAATCCCATGGGAAGGGCAGGGCAAATTAACCACTCCCTGAAAGCCCCAGAGGAAGTAAAGAGCTAGGGGAACGCAGCTTTGCTCCATGGAGGTGATTGACAAGCTCAAGGATTCTGAAAAGAAATCCCCACTTGGGGGCAGAAGACTGTTCTGTTGCTTTGTAACCGGTAGAAATGGCAGTTCTATGAGCAAGGAGTGGGAGGTGAACAAGCTTGAGTTCCGAGACCCTGTACCAGGAACCTTACATCTGCTATCCCATTTATTTTCACGTTGGTCTCCCAAGCTAGGTGCTGTGACTGTCACCATCTGACTGTTAAGAACACAGGCTCAGGGAGGAGATGTGACCTTCGTGAAGTCCCACTCAAAACTGTAAGAGCTGAGACTAGAATTAAGTCCAAAGCAACAGCAGATGCATTTCATTCCATAGTTCCATCCATAAATCCCAATGGAAAAATTATTATTGTCCCTTCAGTGTACTCTGCTCACTCTGGTTCCAGTCTCTGTGGGCAAAGAGCCTGGAACATGAAGATTATTGGCATTCCTTCTCACTTGATCCTCTCTCACTCTTCTTCCAGGTCCAAACAGGAGTCATAGAGTGCTTTGAGAAATTCTGCCTCCAGAGCAGCTCTTGTTTCCGGCCTCTTTCTTATCTGTAATCACCACTGGCTAAATTGACACTTTCCAGGAGAGAGGAAAAGAGGTGTGGGAACCCACTACCTCACTCAGTTCTTGTGTGGGCCCTTTGGCTGTTCGTAGATACCCAATCAACACACTAGCCGATTAACCACCTAATACTCCAGAGTTTTGTTAATTTTACATGTACGTGGAAATCTTCACCACAGTGAATTCTGAAGAAATGATCACAGCACAAAACACCCATACTATTTCAACAAAGAACAAAGAAGATGTGAAGTAATAACGTCACAATTTGGACTAGGGTAGACTATATTGCCTGAACAATGGCATCAGTATTGAACCTTGATTTTTCAGCCAATCCTTATCTTCCGTTCAACTCCACCCATCAAACTGACCCTTTCCTTCTGTGAAAAGAGTGTGTTCTGTTCTCTTTTGCATGCCCATCTTCATATTTTCTTTTGCAGATATCACCATTACCCCTTCCTTCTAAGCTCCCACTTATTACTCTCTTAGTGTCCTCCTACTCAACAACCTAAATAGCTTCTTCTTCGGGGGAAATTTCCTGGTTTTTTTAAGTCTGTTGTGATTCACAGTTGTGATTCAGATAAGCTCCTCAAGGCCCCACAACTTGTAAGAGCAGATTCCAATTTATCCTGGTTTATCAGACTTAAGATAAACATTATCACATTTACGTTAGTCCTCACAACAACTCAAGATCAAAGAGGATATGTGACGGGCCTAAGACTACAAGTTTCGTAGCCTAAAATCCAGGTGCATTTTATTATACCAGAGCAATCCTTGTCCCCAGAGTTAGAAAAACATAGCCTTGTAATGTGGGAAAAGAGGTTATCCAATTCACTATTGACCAAATTACAAAAGTTCCCTCACCACTACAAATTGAAAAAGAAACCCCTCGACCAGTAGCTATAAAGTAAATTCCACTACTGAATAAAAAAAAAAAAATCACTGGGCAGTTCTTTGCTTTTCCATTTGCCTTAGATAATGTTCAGTCCAGACACTGCCTACCCTTTGTCTTTGTTAGCAAATGAGACTTAGTGACCTTTGCTGTGGGCTTTCCAGGGTATCAGATGAGCTGGTTAACAATATTCTCTTACTGTGTAATCACTGGATGGTCAGCAAGATCACCTAGAAATCAGATAAACGTAAAAGCAGAGATATTTCAACCTCTTGTTTGGATTTTAGTGTCTAGAAACTATCAAGTGAAATGTGTTTTTGAAGATATAGAAACAATAGCTTCAATGAAGACAGGCATGCAACAGAGGAGGGGAGCGTGTAGACGTCAGACCGATTGTGTGATGGGATAACTATTTTATAAAACACCCCATCTAAACCTAAGTGGAGCAAACAATTGTAGTTATAAGGAAGTTGCGCTATAGAGACACTCATCAGTCCTACTGGTGTGTATATGGGAAGTGTATTGGGGATTCATAGTCAATGTCAAATTCAAACCTCTAACAGCCAGGAAAGTTTAGCTTTAGTCATACCATTTTTCTTTTTTTTTCCCCAGTCCTTTTGTTGAAGAAGCAAAATTGAATTTACACTAAAACTTGTAATCACTTTTTAAACCATATGATATTACTGTAAATCTCCTCTCGCCCCCTCACTCTCATCATCCAAAATGCCACCCTTGATCTTCTAAGGATGATCCTAGGGTTGATGCCAGAATTTGAAAATAATCAATTTTATGGAATATATATGGGGACTTGAAAAACAAGATGAGGTTCTCACTCCATGTTCCTCCTAGAATCATACTTTAGCAGATACATTCTGACAGTGCTGAAGTTCTCTGCCTTGTCCACACTCCCTAAACACGCTTGAAAAAAATCACAGTGGAAAAGGCCAAGTAATATTTTCAGATGCTTCATCTGTAAAATCAACACACATTGCCTTAGAGCAAAGAAACTTCAAACAAACAGGATGTCCCTGGAGCCAGATGTTCTTCCTAATAATTTAACTATAGGGATTAACAAGTTAAAGACAGAATAGGACAAACGCACATTAATCACATCAACAATTCAACAGGAGGAAAAGGAGTCACCCAGGTCAAGTTAGTGCCCAGCTAGCATGGCTGAGTCTAAAGTATGCCCTTGCTTAAAAGAACTTTACTTACCCCTGTGGTAGAGTCAGTTGTGCCCAGAACAGGACCTGGATTTACGAGATCATCAATAATAATTTTTAACTAAATAGTCACATTAATGAATGAATAATTAATATGTCGATAATAGGGCTTTGGTGGCTATAGATGCCTTTCCAAGCTATTAAATATTAGAGCTGCATATTTATTTCCTCAGACCTGACTTTCCAACATCGTTTTGCCTTCTCAGTGTTTAATTAGAAGACCCCAGTGTACATAATCTCACTGTAAATGATGAGCTTGGCATTGAGGATTTATAGTCAGTCTTTGATTTCAGTTCTTGTGGAATGTTAACAAATCAGGCTTCTCAATCTAGAGGCCTGAGACAGATCCAGAATGTTGAGAATATCATAAATATAATACCAATGGAGTTTGGATAAATGGTTCTGAATTTTTATTTGCCTTTCTTGGATGATGTTATTCTACCTGATATGTCCTTTTTATATTTATCCTGCTATACGTGCTATACAATTGACACAGATGCCTAACTAGCCACTATTTTAGCTTGTATAATAAGTTATTTTCTTTAATCTTATCTTTAAAGGACAATCTTCCCTGGGAAAGATTCAAACTTCCTCAGATTTCAGTTTGCTATCAGAAATCCTGTCACATGGCTTTCTTCAGCTACGAATAAGCTCTCTTAATTATAATCCCATGTATTGCTTTAACCTATTAAAATATGAGTGCTAATAAAAGAGAACTTTTTTTCAAGTTGCTTTTCTGTTTGTTGTTTTGGGCCAGGATCTCATGCATCTGAGGCCAGCCTCAAACTCAACATGTAGCTGATGCTGACCTATAATCACAGCACTTTGGAGGTCATAGGACTGTACCTTTTCGGTTGCTCTTATGCATCCAAATCAGTGGACAAATTTCCATTATGGTGTCCCTGACTTCTAGTGACTGCCTTGCTGCATACTTCTTCCATGGGTAAGGAAAGAAGTACATGTTAATGGTTTACAAAAGCCACAAATGTCCACTGCATGCAAAATTATATATCCTTTGGGGACAATACAAAATAATGTTCGTGAGCAACATTTCAGGCCTAGATAGCTACTGGCAGATGAGTTTTCTAAATCCAACTGCAAAAGGAAGAGTGGGGGGATCTGGATTCAAAACCCTCACTCTGTACTTACACACCACGTTGTGAAAGTGTATAAGCTATCTAGTGGTTCTGCACCCCCGACCCTGTTCTCATTATCATTATCATCATCATCTCCACTGCCACCACCACCACCACCGCTGCCGCCGCCGCAGCCGCAGCCGCCGCCGCCGCCGCCGCCGCCACCGCCACCGCCACCACCATCAATACCCTGTGTACTGTTGGTAAGGAGACACGTCATGTCAGATGGCCAGATAGATGCTAAGTCAAGTTCCATTCCCTCACAACAAAGCTGCTTATAGCACTGCAGCCCGTGCTGGTGTTCCCACTCAGGAAGGCACCATGATTGCTACGCATGATGCAGCCTTCCACAGAGTAAAAGGGATCGGATGCTTTGACACCCGAATTGCTGGGTATCAAATCTCTCCCATTATCTTTCCAAGGATCACAATGTGTTGCAGCTGGAAAGAGACAATCTGACTTGAAGCCAAATCGGGCTGGCTTCAAGCTGCTGGAATTGGCTCCTAGGGAGGTGGATTCTGTGCAGCTACAGTGCCCTGCTCCCCACTCCCCATATAATTGGATCTGAATTAGAACTGCACATTCATAAAACTCTACTGTCACTTTTTGTCAAAGATTTCTCTTTGAGATGCCTGAAGTATCTATTAAAAATTTAGCCTAAAGCAGTATCTTTTGAATACAGCTCAGTAATTTGGATTCTGGAGCACTGTACCAGTCCACCACCAGCTAGCAAATGGACAAATTACTCAAAAGACACTTTCCATCCCTCAAATATACTTCCAAGAAAGAATAGGAAATGCCCCATAACTCTAATGGAATCCATTTGCTACAAAACAAATCATTCAGGTCCGTGGAACTCGAAATGCCTTTTGCACATAAAACTGAAAGGAAGAGACAGCAAAATAGCGGCCGGAGCCAGAAAGTCATCACCAACAAAACACATGATTCAAATCAAAATCAAATTCCCATTGGAAAAAATGGGCTACCCTCACACCACACATCACGGCTGAGCTTAGAGTGGTTGTCAGTTTATGTGTAAAAGGAAAAAAATACACACAACATTTTTGTATGAATTTCATGGAAAATGAACTGTTTGTTCCTTGTTAGTAGCTTATGTAAATATCACAGGAAACAGCGCTTTGGCTTCCAATAAAAAGAAAAGTAGAACATTTCAAAATGCTCATACATAAATCCTGACATCAAATTGCACATATCT